>NC_045452.1:68139875-68216162 GCF_002776525.5 Piliocolobus tephrosceles
AAAATATCACTTGTTCAGTTTTACAGGAACAGTGTTCAAAAACTGCCTTATGAGAGAAGAGGTATAATTCCCTGAGTGGAATGCACACATCACAAAGCAATTTCTCCGAAAACTTCTCTGCAGTTTTTATGCGAAGATATCTCCTATTTCCCCACAGGCCTGAATGTGCTCCCTAATGTCCCTTAGCCTTTCCATCCATTAAGAAGTTTCAAAACTGCGTAATAGAAATTTTTTTTTTTTAAATCAGGAAACAACAGGTGTTGGAGAGGATGTGGAGAAATAGGAACACTTTTACACTGTTGGTGGGATTGTAAACTAGTTCAACCATTATGGAAAACAATATGGCAATTCCTCAAGGATCTAGAACTAGATGTACTATATGATCCAGCCATCCCACTACTGAGTATATACCCAAAGGATTATAAATTATTCTACTACAAAGACACATGCACACGTATGTTTATTGCGGCACTATTCACAATAGCAAAGACTTGGAATCAACCCAAATGTCCGTCAGTGACAGACTGGATTAAGAAAATGTGGCACATATACACCATGGAATACTATGCAGCCATAAAACAGGATGAGTTTGCGTCCTTTGTAGGGACATGGATGCAGCTGGAAACCATCATTCTTAGCAAACTATCACAAGAAGAGAAAACCAAACACCACATGTTCTCATCATAGGTGGGAACTGAACAATGAGTTCACTTGGACTCGGGAAGGGGAACATCACACACTGGGGCCTATCATGGGGAGGGGAGATGGGGGAGGGATTGCACTGGGGAGTTATACCTGATATAAATGATGAATTGATGGGTGCTGACGAGTTGATGGGTGCAGCACACCAACATGGCACAGGTATACATATGTAACAAACCTGCACGTTATGCACATGTACCCTAGAACTTAAAGTATTAAAAAAAAAAAGAAAAAGAAAAAAGTTTTATCTATGGGAGGTGAACAGACATATCTACCACAATGCAGTTTCACGGAAAGTTTCTTTCCTGTTTTTGTCAGATGATATTTCCTTTTTCACCATAGCATTCCATATATTCCCGAATGTCCCCTTGTAGCTTTTTCTCCAAACGGGATTCCCCAATCTTCTAGGAGAAAAAAAGAACAACCCAGTGAGTGGAATGCACATGTCACAAAGAAGCTCCTCGAAAATCTTCTCTCTGGTAATATCAGAAGATGTTTCATTTCTGACCGAAAGCCTCAGAACACTCCAGCATATCACTTCACAGAATAAACAAAAACAGTGTTAGAATACTTCTCAATGAAAACAGAAGCTTAACTGTGCGAGTGGACTTCACGTGACAAAGAGCAGTTTCACAAAAGGTTTCCTTTGTTTTTTATCAGAAGATATTTCTTTTTCAGCATATTCTTAAGGGAGTTCCCAAATGTCCTTTCTCAGGTACTACAGAAACAGTGAGTGCAATTTGCTCAATCCAAAGTATAATTTAATCATATGAGATGCGTACACACATTACAAAGCAGTGACTCTGAGAGACTCTGCCCAGTTTTCATCGCAAGGCATTTCCTTTCTCACCACAAGCCTCCGGGCTCCACTTAATATCCCTTCACAGATTCGTCAAAGACAGAGTTTCTAAACGAGGCAACGTAGTGTAAACTATAACTCTCTGAGATACATGAACACGTGAGAGCACAGTTTCTTGCAATCCTTCTTTCTGGGTTTTATTTCAGGATATTTCACTTTTCGCCATACTCTTCAAGGTGCTGCAAATTATAGTTTTTCACTTTTACAGGAACAGTGTTCAAACACTGCCTTATGAGAAAAGAGGTATAAATCCCTGAGTGGAATGCACACATCTCAAAGCACTTTCTCAGACAGCTTCTCTCCAATTTTTATCTGAAGATAACTCCCTTTACACCATGCACCTTAATGTCCTGCCAAACGTCCCTTCGCAAATCCATCCATGGCAGGCTTTCAAAACTGCGGAATAGAAAGAAAGTTTTATCCATGTGAAATGAATAGACATATCTATCACAAAGCAATTTCACAGAAAGCTTCCTTACAGTTTTGTCTGAGAATAGTTCCTTTCTCACCAGAGCCTTTCATATACTCCAGAATGTCCCCTGGTCGCTTTTTCTCCAAAAGGGATTTCCATTCCTCTAGGAGAAGAAAAGTGTACCTGTGTGAGTAGAATGCACATATCACAGAGCCGCTCCTCGGAAATCTTCCTCCAGTATCTATCTAAAGATATTTCCGTTTTCACCGGAAGCCTCAAATCGCTCCCGAGTATCCCTAAGCTGATTAAACTAAAACATTGTTAGAATACTGCTCAATGAAAACAGAAGCTTATCTAGGTGAGTGCTATTCAAGCGACCTAGAGAAGTTCCACAGACAGTTTCCTTCTGGTGTTTATCGGATGGTATTTTTTTTCAGCATATATTTAGGAGCATTCCCAAATGTCCTTTCTCAGGTATCACAGAAACAGCGAATTAAAAATGCTCCATCCAAAGTATGATTTAACTCTATGAGATGAATACACACATCACAAAGCAGTTGCTCTGAAAGTTTCTCTCCAGTTTTCAGTGGAAGATGTCTCCTTTCTCACCACAAGCCTCCGGTTGTCACTTAATATCACTTCACAATTTCCTCAAAGACAGACTTTCTATACTGGGCGACTTAGTGTAAGCTTTAACACTCTGAAATGAATGTACACGTCAGAGAGCAATTCTTGGGACGCATTTTTCTGGGTTTTAATTCCGGATACTACAATTTTTGCCATAGTCTTCAATACGCTGAAAAATATCTCTTTTCATTTTTACAGGAACAGTGTTCAAATACTGCTTTGTGAGAAAACAGGTATATCTCCCTGACTGGAAAGCAGTCATCACAAAGCAGTTTCTCAGAAAGTTTCTCTCCAATTTTTATCTGAAGATATCGCCTATTTCCCCACCAGTCTGTATGTGCTCCGGAATGTCCCTTCGTGAATCCATCCATGATGCGGTTTCAAAACTGCATAATATAAAGACAGTTTCAACTATGTGAAATGAATAGACGTATTTGTCACAAAGCAGTTTCACAGAAAGTTTCTTTACAGTTTTTGTCTGAGGACGTTTCCTTTTTTTCCATAGCAGTAAATATACTCCTGAATGTCCCTGGTAGCTATTTCTCCCAACGGGATTCCATAAACCCCTATGAGTAGAAAAGCTGAACTCTGTGAGGGAAATGCATACGTCACAAAACATTTCTTCATCAATCTCCTCTCGAATATCTATCTGAAAATATTTCCATTTTCACCGTTAGCCTCAAAGTGCTCCCAACTATCCCTTAGCTGACTCACATAAAACAGTGCTAGGATACCCCTCAATGAAAACGGAAGCTTAACTGTGTGAGTGGGCTTGATATGACTTAGGGAGGTTTCACAGAATGCTTCCCTCTGGTTTTTCTCGGAGGATATTTCTTTTTCAGCATATTCTTAAGAACATTCCCAAATGTTCTTTCTCAGGTCCCACAGATACAGTGATTTCAAATTGCTCAATCCAAAGAATGATGTAACTCTATGAGATGAATACACACATCACAAAGCAGGTGCTCTGAAAGCTTCTCTCCAGTTTTCCTTGGAAGTCCTTTCCTTACTCACCAGAAGCCCAGGGGCGCCTCTTAATAACAACTCAAAGATTCCCCAAAGACAGAGCTTCCAAACTGGGCAATGTAGTGTAAGCTTTAACTCTCTGGAATGAATGCGCACTTCAGAGAGCATTTTCTTGGAACGATTCCTTCTGGGTTTCATTTCAGGATATTTCACTTCTCGCGATAGTTGTGAACGCGCTGCAAAATATCACTTTTTCACTTTTAGAAGAACCTTCTTCAAACACTGCCTTACGATGAAAGAGGTACAACTCCCTCAGTGCACACACCACAGAGTAGTTTCTCAGAAAGCTTCTCTACAGTTTTTTTCTGACGATATCTCCTTTTATGCTGTATGCCTGATTGTGCTCCGAAATGTCCCTTCATGAATCTGTCCATGACGCAGTTTCAAAACTGCATAATAAAACGAAAATTTTTTCTATGTGACATGAATAGACATATCTATCACATAGCAGTTTCACAGAAAGCTTCTTTCCAGTTTTTTTCTGAGTATATTTCCTTTTCACCATAGCCATCCATATACTCTCGAAAGTCCCATGGTAGCATTTTCTCCAAACGGGATTCCACAATACTCTATGAGAAGAAAACTATAACTCTATGAGTGGAATTCACACGTCACAAAGCAGCTCCTCAGGTATCTTCTCTCCAGTATCTGTCTGAAGGTATTTTCGTTTTCACCGTAAGCCTCAAAATGCTCTGGAGTATCCCTTAGCTGTCTCACCTAAAAGAGTGTTAGAATACTGCTCAATGAAAACAGAAGCTTAACTGTGCGAGTGGAATTCACATGACCTAAAGTAGTATCACAGAGTGTTTCCTTCTCTTTTTTATTGGAGAGTATTTCTTTTACAC
This sequence comes from Piliocolobus tephrosceles, assembly GCF_002776525.5. Lineage (NCBI taxonomy): Eukaryota > Metazoa > Chordata > Mammalia > Primates > Cercopithecidae > Piliocolobus > Piliocolobus tephrosceles. Next base: position 68,144,347 of record NC_045452.1, read on the forward strand.
ATATTCTTGAGAGCATTCCCAAATGTCCTTGCTCAGGTTCCACAGAAACAGAGATATCAAACTGCTCAATCCAAAGAATGATTCAACTGTATGAGATGATTACACACATCACAAAGTAGTTGCTCTGAAAGCTTCTCTGCAGTTTTCATCTGAAGACGTTTCCTTTCTCACCACAAGCCCAGGGGAACCACTTAATATTGCTTCACAAATACCTCAAAGACAGAGATTCCAAACTGGGCAACGTAGTGTAAGCTTTAACTCTCTGAAATGAATGCACACGTCAGAGACGAGTTTCTTAGAACACTTCTTTCCTGGTTTTATTTCAGGATATTTCACATTTTGACAAAGTCTTCAATTCGTTGCAACGTATCACTTTTTCATTTTGACAGGAACAGTGTTCAAAAACTGCCTTATGAGAAAAGAGGTATAATTCCCTGAGTAGAATGCATGCATCACAAAGCAGTTTCTCAGAAAGCTTCTCTCCAGTTTTTATGTGAAGATATCTCCCATTTCCCTATAGGCCTGAAAGTGCTCCCTAATGTCCCTCCACGTTTCTGTCCATTACGTAGTTTCAAAACTGCGTAATAGAAAAAAGTTTTATGTATGTGATGTGAATAGGCATATCTACCACAATGCAGTTTCACAGAAAACTTCTTTCCTGTTTTTGTCTGATGATATTCCCTCTTTTGCCATAGCAGTCCATATATTCCCGAATGTCCCCTTGTAGCTTTTTCTCCAAAAGGGATTTCCCAATCTTCTAGGAGACAAAAACGTATAACCCTGTGAGTGGAATGCACATGTCATGAAGCATCTCCTCGGAAATCTTCTCTCCAGTATGTATCTGAAGATGTTTCCTTTTTCACAGAAAGCCTCAAAGCGCTCCAGCATATCACTTCACAGACTGAACAAAAACAGTGATAGAATACTGCTCTATGAAAACAGAAGCTTAACTGAGTGAGTGGACTTCACGTGACAAAGAGCAGTTTCAAAGAAAGTTTTCTTCTGTTTTTTTATCAGAGATTATTTCTTTTTCAGCATATTCTTAAGAGCGTTCCCAAATGACCTTTCTCAGGTTCAACAGAAACAGTGAATTCAAACTGCTCAATCCAAAGAATGGTTTAATGCTATGAGATGCCTACACACATTACAAAGCAGTTACTCCGAAATATTCTGTCCAGTTTTCATGGGAAGGTGTTTCCTTTCTCATCACAAGCCTCTGGGCGCCATTTAATATCCCTTCACAGATTCTTCAAAGACAGAGTTTCCAAATGGGGTAACGTAGTCTAAACCTTAACTCTCTGAAATGAATGCACACGTTAGAGCTCATTTTCTTGGAATCGTTCTTTCTGGGTTTTATTTCAGGATATGTCACTTTTCTGCACAGTCTTCAATGCGCTGCATAATACTGCTGTTTCAGTTTTACAGGAACAGTGTTCAAACACTGCCTTATGAGAAAAGAGGTATAAATCCCTGAGTGGAATGCAGACATCACAAAGCAGTTTCTCAGAGTGTTTCTCTCCAATTTTTATCTGAAGATATCTCCTATTTCCCAGCCAGCCTGTATGTGCTCCCGAATTTACCTTCGTGACTCTGTCCATGATGCAGTTTCAAAACTGCGTAATAGAAAGACAGTTTTATCTATGTGAGATGAATTGACATATCTGTCACAAAGCAGTTTCACAGAAAGTTTATTTCCAGTATCGTCTGAGGATATTTCCTTTTCCACCATAGCAGTTAATATACTCCTGATTGTCCCCAGTAGCTATTTCTCCCAATGGGATTCCATAAACCCCTAATGAGAAGAAAAGTTTATCTCTGTGTTGGAAATGCATAAGTCACAAAGCATTTCTTCATAAATCTCCTCTTGAGTATCTATCTGAAGATATTTCCGTTTTCACTGTTAGCCTCAAAACACTCCCGATTATCCCTTAGCTGACTCACTTAAAACAGTGTTAGGATACTGCTCAATGAAAACAGAAGCTTAACTGTGTGAGTGGACTTGATATGACCTAGAGAGGTTTCACAGAATGTTTCCTTCTGGTTTTTATCATAGGATATTTCTTTTCCAGCATATTCTTAAGAGCGTTCTCAAATGATCTTTCTCAGGTTCCACCAAAACGGGGATTTCAAACTGCTCAATCCAAAGAATGATGAAACTCTACGAGATGAATACACACATCACAAAGCAATTGTTCCAAAAGCTTCTCTGCAGTTTTCATCGGAAGTCATTTCCTTACTCACCACAAGCCCAGGGGCGCCTCTTAATAACACCTCAAAGATTCCTCAAAGACAGAGTTTCCAAACTGGGCAATGTAGTGTAAACTTTAACTCTCTGAAATGAAGGCACACGTTGGAGAGCATTTTCTTGGAACGCTTCTTTCTGGGTTTCATTTCAGGATATTTCACTTTTCATGATAGTTTTCAATGCACTGCAAAATATCCCTTTTTCGCTTTTAGAAGAACCTTGTTGAAACACTGCCTTATGATGAAAGAGGTATAACCCCCTCAGTGGAATGCACACACCACAAAGCAGTTTCTCAGAAAGCTTCTCTCCAGTGTTTTTCTGACGTTATCTCCTTTTACACTGTATGCATGAAAATGCTCCCAAATGTCCCTTCTTGAATCCGTCCATGACGCAGTTTCAAAAGTGCGTAATATAAAGACAATTTTCTCTATGTGAGACGAATAGACATATCTATCACATAGCAGTTTCACAGAAAGCTTCTTTCCAGTTTTTTTCTGAGTATTTTTCCTTTCTCACCACAGCCATCCATATACTCTCAAATGTCCCCGGTAGCGTTTTCTCCAAATGGGATTCCGCAATACTCTATGAGAACAAAACTATAACTCTATGAGTAGAATTCATATGTCACAAAGCAGCTCCTCATATATCTTCTCTCCATTACCTGTCTGAAGATTTTTCGTTTTCACCATAAGCCTCAAAGTGCTCCCGAGTATCCCTTAGCTGACTCACCTAAAAGAGTGTTAGAATACTGCTCAATGAAAACAGAAGATTAACTGTGCGAGTGGAATTCACGTGACCTAGAGCAGAATCACAGAGTGTTTCCTTCTCTTTTTTATTGGAGGGTACTTCTTTTTCACATATTATTAAGAACGTTCCCAAATGTCCTTGCTCAGGTTCCACAGAAACAGCGATTTAAAACTGCTCAATCCAAAGAACGATGTAACTCTATGAGATGAATACACACATCACAAAGCAGTTGCTCCGAAAGTTTCCCTTCTTTTTTCATTGAAGACGTTTCCTTTCTCACCATAAGCCCAGGGGAAGTACTTAATATCCCTTCACATTTTCCTCAAAGACAGAGTTTCCAAACTGTGTGGCTTAGTGTAGTCTTTAACACTCTGAAATGAATGTACACTTCAGAGTGCAGTTTCTTAGAACGATTCTATTCTGGTTTTAATTCAGGATATTACACATTTTGCCAAAGTCTTCAATACGCTGCAAATTATGACTTTTTCACTATTACAGGAACAGTGTTCAAACACTGCCTTGTGAGTAAAGAGGTATAACTCCCTGAGTGGAATGCGCACACCGCAAAGCAGTTTCTCAAAAAGCTTCTCTCCAGTTTTTTTCTGATGATATCTCCTTTTACACTGTACGCCTGAATGTGCTCCCAAATGTCCCTTCACGAATCTGTCCATGACGCAGTTTGAAAACTGCGTAATATAAAGAAAATTTTCTCTATGTGAGATGAATAGACATATCTATTGCATAGGAGTTTCACAGAAAGCTTCTTTCCAGTTTTTTTCTGAGTATATATCCTTGTTCACCATAGCGGTCCATATACTCTTTAATGTTCCCTGGTAGCGTTTTCTTCAAACGGGATCCCATAATACTCTATGAGAAGAAAACTATCACTATATGAGTGGAATTCACATGTCACAAAGCAGCTCCTCAGGTATCTTGTCTCCAGTATCTGTCTGAAGGTATTTTCGTTTTCACTGTAAGCCTCAAAGCACTCCGAAGTATCCCTTAGCTGACTCACATAAAAGAGCGTTAGAATACTGCTCAATGAAAACAGAAGTTTCACTGTGCGAGTGGAATTCAACTGAACTAGAGCAGTATCACAGAGTGTTTCCTTCTCTTTTTTATTGGAGGGTATTTCTTTTTCACATATTCTTGAGAGCATTCCCAAATGTCCTTGCTCAGATTCCACAGAAACAGAGATATCAAACTCCTCAATCCAAAGAATGATTTAACTCTATGAGATGATTACACACATCACAAAGCAGTTACTCTGAAAGCTTCTCTGCAGTTTTCATCCAAAGACATTTCCTTTCTCACCACAAGCCCAGGGGAACCACTTAATATCCCTTCACAAATTCCTCAAAGACAGAGCTTCCAAACTTGGCAATGTAGTATAAGCTTTAACTCTCTGAAATTAATGCACACGTAAGAGAGGAGTTTCTTAGAGCGCTTCTTTCCTGGTTTTAATTCAGGATATTTCACATTTCGCCAAAGTCTTCAATTGGCTGCAAAATATCACTTTTTCAGTTTTACAGGAACAGTGTTCAAAAACTGCCTTATGAGAAAAGAGGTATAATTCCCTGAGTGGAATGCACACATCACAAACCAGTTTTTCAGAAAGCTTCTCTCCAGTTTCTATGTGAAGATATCTCTTATTTCCCCACAGGCCTGAATGTGTTCACTAAAGTCCCTTCACGTTTCCGTCCATTATGCAGTTTCAAAACTGCATAATAGACAAAAGTTTTATCTATGGGAGGTGTATAGACATGTCTACCACAACGCAGTTTCACAGAATGCTTCTTTCCAGTATTTGTCTGATGATATTTCCTTTTTCACCATAGCAGTCCATACATTCCCGAATGTCCCCTTGTAGCTTTTTCTCCAAATCTGATTCCTCAATCCTCGAAGAGAAAAAAAGTACCAACCTGTGAGGAGAATGCGCATGTCACATGTCACGAGCAGCACCTCGTAAATCTTCTCTCCGCTATGTATCTGAAGATGTTTCCTTTTTCACGGAAAGCCTCAGAGCACTCCAGCATATCACTTCACAGACTAAACAAAAACAGTGTTAAAATACTGCTCAATGAAAATAGAAGCTTAACTGTGTGCATGGACTTCCGTGACAAAGAGCAGTTTCACAGAAGGTTTTCTTCTGTTTTTAATGGAGGGTATTTCTTTTTCAGCATATTCTTAAGAGTGTTCCCAAATATCCTTTCTCAGGTTCCACAGAAACATTGAGTTCAAACTGCTCATTCCAAAGAATGATTTAATTCTATGAGATGTGTACACACACTATAAAGCAGTTACTCCGAAAGATTCTGTCCAGTTTTCATGGGAAGGCGTTTCCTTACTCACCACAAGCCTCGGGGCGCCACTTAATATCCCTTCACAGATTCTTCAAAGGCAGAGTTTCCAAAGGGGGCAACGTAGTGTAAACTTTAACTCTCTGAAATGAATGCAAACGTCAGAGCACAGTTTCTTGGAATCCTTCTTTCTGGGTTTTATTTCCGGATATTTCACTTTTCGCCGTAGTCTTCAATGTGCTGCAAAATATCGCTTTTTCAGTATTACAGGAACAGTGTTCAAACACTTCCTTATGAGAAAAGAGGTATAAATCTCTGAGTGGGATGCACACATCTCAAGGCACTTTCTCAGAAAGCTTCCCTCCAATTTTTATCTGAAGATAACTCCCTTTTCACCATATGCCTGAATGTCCTGCCGAACGTCCCTTCTCAAATCCATCCATGGCAGACTTTGAAAACTGCGGAATGGAAAGAAAGTTTTATCCATGTGAGATGAATAAACATATCTATCACAAAGCAGTTTCATACAAAGCTTCTTTCCATTTTTTGCTGAGGATAGTTCCTTTTTCACCATAGCCTTTAATATAGTCCCGAATGTCCCCTGGTTGCTTTTTCTCCAAACAGGATTTCCCATTCCTCTATGAGAAGAAAAGTATATCTCTGTGAGTAGAATGCACATGTCACAAAGCCGCTCCTCGGAAATCTTTCTCCAGTATCTATCTAAAGATATTTCCGTTTTCACCAGAAGCCTCAAATCGCTCCTGAGTATCCCTTAGCTGATTAACCTAAAACATTTTTAGAATACTGCTCAATGAAGACAGAAGCTTAACTGTGTGAGAGGAATTCAAGTGACCTAGAGAAGTTTCAGAGAGAGTTTCATTCTGGCGTTTATCAGATGGTATTTCTTTTTCAGCATATTATTAAGTGAGTTCTCAAATGTCCTTTCTCAAGTATCACAGAAACAGTGATTTAAAACTGCTCCATGCAAAGAACGATTTAACTCTATGAGATGAATGCAGACATTACAAAGCAGTTGCTCCGAAAGTTTCTCTGCAGTTTTCATTGGAAGACGTTTCCTTTCTCACAACTAGCCGAGGAGAACCACTTAATATCCATTCTCAAATTCCTCAAAGACAAAGCTTCCAAACTGGGCAACGTAGTGTAAACTTTACCTCTCTAAAATGAATGCACACGTCAGAGAGGATTTTCTTAGAACTCTTCCTTCCTGGTGTCAATTCAGGATATTTCACATTTCGCCAAGTCTTCCATTTGCTGCAAAATATCACTTTTTCAGTTTGACAGGAACGGTGTTCAAAAACTGCCTTATGAGAAAAGATGTATAATTTCCTGAGTGGAATGCACACATCACAAAGCAGTTTCTCAGAAAGTTTCTCTCCAGTTTTTATGTGAAGATATCTCCTATTTCCCCACAGGCCTGAATGTGCTCCCTAATGTCCCTTAGCATTTCCATCCATTACGCAGTTTCAAAGCGGCATAACAGAAAAAAGTTTTATCTATGGGAGGTGAATAGACACATCTACCACAATGCAGTTTCCCAGAAAGCTTCTTTCCAGTTTTTGTCTGATGATATTTCCTTTTTCACCATAGCAGTCCATACATTCCCGAATGTCCCCTTGTAGCTTTTTCCCCCCAATGGGATTCCCCAATCCTCTAGGAGAAAAAAAGTATAACCCTGTGAGTGGAATGCACATGTAACAAAGCAGCTCCTCGGAAATATTCTCTCCGGAATGTTTATGAAGATGTTTCCTTTATCACCGAAAGCCTCACAGTGCTCCAGTATATCACTTCACATACTAAACAAAAACAGTGTTAGAATACTGCTCAATGAAAACAGAAGCTTAACTGTGTGAGTGGACTTCACGTGACAAAGAGCAGTTTCACAGAAACTTTTCTTCTGTTTTTTATTTGAGGGTATTTCTTTTTCAGCATATTCTTAAGAGCGTTCCCAAATGTATTTTCTCAGGTTCCACAGAAACAGCGAGTTCAAACTGCTCACTCCAAAGAATGATTTAATTATATGAGATGTGTACACAAATTACAAAGCAATTATTCCAAAAGACACTGTCCAGTTTCATCGGAAGGCATTTTCTTTCTCACCAGAAGCCTCCGGGTGCCACTTAATATCCCTTCACAGATTCTTCAAAGACAGAGTTTCCAAACGGGGCAACATAGTGTAAACTTTAACTCTCTGAAATGAATGCACATGTCAGAGTGCAGTGTCTTGGAATCCTTCTTTCTGGGCTTTATTTCAGGATATTTCAATTTTTGCTATAGTCTTCAATGCACTGCAAGATATCACTTTTTCAGTTTTACAGGAACAGTGTTCAAACACTGCCTTATGAGAAAAGAGGTATAAATCCCTGAGTGGAATGCACACATCTCAAAGCACTTTCTCAGACAGCTTCTCTCCAGTATTTATCTGAAGATAACTCCTATTTCACTGTACGTCTGAATGTCCTGCCAAACGTGCCTTCACCAATCCGTCAATGGCAGACTTTCAAAACTGCATAATGTAAAGAAAGTTTTATCCATGTGAGGTGAATAAACATAGCTATCACAAAGCAGTTTCAGAGAAAGCTTCCTTCTAGTTTTTGTCTGAGTACAGTTCCTTTTTCACCATAGCCTTTCTTATACTCTCGAATGTCCCCTGGTCAATTTTCTCCAAATGGGATTTCCCAGTCCTCTATGAGAAGAAAAGTATATCTCTGTCAGTAGAATGCATAAGTCACAAAGCCGCTCCTCAAAATCTTTCACCAGTACCTATCTAAAGATATTTCCGTTTTCACTGGAAGCCTCAAATCACTCCCGTGTATCCCTTAGCTGATTAACTTAAAACATTGTTAGAATACTGCTCAATAAAAACAGAAGCTTAACTGTGCCAGTGGAATTCAAGCGAACTAGAGAAGTTTCACAGACACTTTCCTTCTAGCCTTTATCGGATGTTATTTCTCTTTCAGCATATTATTAAGAGCATTCCCAAACGTCCTTTCTCAGGTATCACAGAAACAGCGATTTAAAACTGCTCAATCCAAACAATGATTTAACTCTATGCAATGAATACACACGTCACAAAGCAGTTGCTCTGAAAGTTTCTCTCCAGTTTTCAGTGGGAGACGTTTCCTTTCTCACCACAAGCCTCCGGCAGTCACTTAATAACCCTTCACAGTTTCCTCAAAGGCAGAGTTTCCAAACTGGGTGACTTAGTGTAAGCTTTAACACTCTGAAATGAATGCACACGTCAGAGAGCATTTCTTGGGACGCATTTTTCTGAGTTTTATTTCCGGATACTCCAATTTTTGCCATAGTCTTCAATACGCTGAAAAATATCTCTTTTCACTTTTACAGGAACAGTGTTCAAACTCTGCCTTGTGAGAAAACAGGTATATCTCCCAGACTCGAATGCAGATATCGCAGAGCAGTTTCTCAGAAAGTTTCTCTCCAATTTTTTTCTGAAGATATCTACTATTTCCCTACAAGCCTGTATGTGCTCCCGAATGTCCCTTCACGAATCCGTCCATGATGCGGTTTCAAAACTGTGTAATAAAAATATAGTTTCAACTATGTGAGATGAATAGACACATCCATCACAAAGCAGTTTCACAGAAAGTTTCTTTCCAGTTTTTGTCTGAGTATGTTTCCTTTTCAACCATAGCAGTAAATATACTCCTGAATGTCCCCCGGTAGCTATTTCTCCCAATGGGATTCCATAAAGCCCTACGAGTAGAAAAGTTTAACTCTGTGTGGGAACTGCATATGTCACAAAACATTTCTTCATAAATCTCCTCTCAAGTATCTACCTGAAGATGTTTCCATTTTCACCATTAGCCTCAAAGCCCTCCCGATTATCCCTTAGCTGACTCACATAAAACAGTGTTAGGATACTGCTCAATGAAAACGGAAGCTTAACTATGCGAGTGGACTTGATATGACCTAGGGAGGATTCACAGAATGTTTCCCCCTGGTTTTTCTCGGAGGATATTTCTTTTTCAGCATATTCTTAAGAGCGTTCCTCAATGTTCTTTCTCAGTTTCCACAGAAGCAGAGATTTCAAACTGCTCAATCCAAAGAATGATGTAACTCTATGAGATGAATACACACATCAAAAAGCAGGTGCTCCAAAAGCTTCTCTCCAGTTTTCCTCAGAAGTCATTTCCTTACTCACCACAAGCTCAGGGGCACCTCTTAATAACAACTCAAAGGTTCCTCAAAGACAGAGCTTCCAAATTGGGCAATGTAGTGGAAGCTTTAACTCTCTGAAATGAATGCACACGTTGGAGAGGATTTTCTTGGAACAATTCTTTCTGGGTTTCATTTCAGGGTATTTCACTTTTTGCAAGAGTTGTCAATGCGCTGCAAAATATCACTTTTTCACTTTTCGAAGAACCTTGTTCAAACACTGCCTTATGATGAAAGAGAGATAACTCCCTCAGTGAAATGCACACACCACAAATCAGTTTCTCAGAATGCTTCTGCCCAGTTTTTTTCTGACCAGTTTCAAAACTGCGTAATATAAAGAAAATTTTCTCTATGTGAGGGAAATAGACATATCTATCACATAGCCATTTCAAAGAAATCTTATTTCAAGTTTTTTTCTGAGTATATATCCTTTTTCACCACAGCCGTCAATATACTCTCAAATGTCCCCTGGTAGCGTTTACTCCAAATGGGATTCTGCAACACTCTATGAGAAGAAAACTATGACTCCATGAGTGGAATTCACACGTGACAAAGCAGCTCCTCAGATATCTTCTGCCCTGTATCTGTCTGAAGATATTTTCGTTGTCACCTTAGCCTCAAAGTGCTCCCGAGTATCCCTTAGAGACTCACCTAAAGGAGTGTTAGAATACTGCTCAATGAATACAGAAGCTTAAAGGTGCGAGTGGAATTCACGTGACCTAGAGAAGTAACACAGAGTGTTTCCTTCTCTTTTTTATTGGAGGATATTTCTTTTTCACATATTCTTGAGAGCGTTCCCAAATGTCCTTGCTCAGGTTCCACAGAAACAGAGATATCAAACTGCTCAATCCAAAGAATGATTTAACTCTATGATATGATTACACACATGACAAAGCAGTTGCTCTGAAAGCTTCTCTGCAGTTTTCATCGGAAGACGGTTCCTTTTTCACCACAAGCCCAGGGGAACCACTTAATATCCCTTCACAAATTCCTCAAAGACAGAGCTTCCAAACTGGGGAAGGTAGTGTAAGCTTTAACTCTGTGAAATGAATGCACACGTCAGAGAGGAGTTTGTTAGAACGATTCTTTCCTGGTTTTAATTCAGGATATTTCACATTTCGCCAAAGCCTTCAATGCTCTGCAAAATGTCACTATTTCAGTTTTACAGGAACAGTGTTCAAAACCTGTCTTATGAGAAAAGAGGTATAATTCCCTGAGTGGAATGCACGCATCACAAAGCAGTTTCTCAGAAAGCTTCTCTCCAGTTTTTATGTGAAGATATCTCCTATTTCCCCACAGGCCTGAATGTGCTCCCTAATGTTCCTTCGTGTTTCCATCCATTACACATTTCAAACTGCGTAGTAGACAAAAGTTTTATCTATGTGAGTTGAATAGACATATCTACCACAATGCAGTTCCACAGAAAGCTTCTTTCAAGTTTTTGTCTGAGGATAGTTCCTTTTTCACCATACCCTTTCATATACTCCCGAATGTCCCCTGGTCTCTTTTCCTACAAACGGGATTTCCCATTCCTCTATGAGAAGAACAGTTTATCACTCTCAGTAGAATGCACACTTCACAAAGCCCTTCCTAGGAAATCTTCCACCAGTATCCATCTAAAGATATTTCCATTTTCACTTTAAGCCTCAAATCGCTCCCTAGTATCCCTTAGCAGATTAACCTAAAACATTGTTAGAATACTCCTCAATGAAAACAGAAACTTAAAATTGTCAGTGGAATTCAAGCGACCTAGAGAAGTTTCACAGACAGTTACCTTCTGGCGTTTATCACATGGTATTTCTTTTTCAGCATATTATTAAGAATGTTCCCAAATGTCCATTCTCAGGTATCACAGAAACAGAGATTTAAAACTGCTCCATCCAAAGAATGATTTAAGTCTATGAGATGAATACACACATCCAAAGCATTTGCTCCGAAAGTTTCCCTCCAGGTTCATCGGAAGACGTTTCCTTTCTCATCACAAGCCTCCAGGTGTTACTTAATATCCCTTCACAATTTTCTCAAAGACAGAGTTTCCATACCGAGCGACTTAGTGTAAGCTTTAACACTCTGAAATGAATGTACACGTGAGAGAGCAGATTCTTGGAATGCTTTTTTCTTGCTTTTATTTCCGGATATTTCAATTTTTGCCAGAGTCTTCAATAAGCTGCAAAATATCTCTTTTTCACTTTCACAGGAACAGTGTTCAAACACTGCCTTGTGAGAAAAGAGGTATAACTCCCTCAGTGGAACGCAGATATCACAAACCAGTTTCTCAGAATGTTTCTCTCCAATTTTTATCTGAAGATATCTCCTATTACCCCACCAGCCTGTATGTGCTCCCGAATGTCCCTTCGCAACTCTGTCCATGATGCAGTTTCAAAACTGTGTAATAGAAAGACAGTTTCATCTATGTGAGATAAATAGACATATCTGTCACAAAGCAGTTTCACAGAAAGTTTCTTTCCAGTTTTTGTCTGAGGATATTTCCTTTTCCACCATAGCAGTCAATATACTCCTGATTGTCCCCGGTAGCTATTTCTCCCAACGTGATTTCATAAACCCCTATGAGAAGAAAAGTTTGACTCTGTGTGGGAAATGCATATGTCACAATGCATTTCTTCATGAAACTCCTCTCGAGTATCTATCTGAAGATATTTCTGTTGTCACTGTTAGCCTCAAAGTGCTCCCCATTATCCCTTAGCGAACTCATGTAAAACAGTGTTAGGAAACTGCTGAATGAAAACGGAAGCTTAACAGTGCAAGTCAACTTCATATGACCTAGAGAGGTTTCACACAATGTTTCATTCTGGTTTTTATTGGAGGATATTTCTTTCTCAGCATATTCTTAAGAGCATTCCCAAATGTTCTTTCTCAGGTTCCACAGAAACAGTGTTTTCAAACTGCTCAATCGAAAGAATGATGTAACTCTACGAGATGAATACACATATCACAAAACAGTTGCTCCAAAAGCTTCTCTCCAGTTTTCCTTGAAAGTCGTTTCCTTACTCATCACAAGCCCAGGGGCGCCTCTTAATAAGACCTCAAAGATTCCTCAAAGACAGTGTTTCCAAACTGGGCAATGTAGTGTAAGCTTTAACTCTCTGAAATGAATGCACACGTTAGAGTGCATTTTCTTGCAATGCTTCGTTCTGGGTTTCATTTCAGGATATTTCACTTTTCGCGATAGTTTACAACGCGCTGCAAAATATCACTTTTTCACCTTTAGAAGAACCTTGTTCAAACACTGCCTTATGATGAAAGAGGGAAAACCCCCTCAGTGAAATGCACACACCACAAAGCAGTTTCTCAGAAAGCTTCTGTCCAGTTTTTTTCTGACGATATCTCCTTTTACACCGTATGCCTTAATGTGCTAACAAGAGTCCCTTCACGAATCTGTCTGTGACACAGTTTCAAAACTGTGTAATATAAAGAAAATTCTCTCTATGTGAGATGAATAGAAATATGTATCACATAGACGTTTCACAGAAATTTTCTTTCCACCTTTTTTTCTGAGTATATATCCTTTTTCACCATAGTCATCCATATACTCTCGAATGTCCCCTGGTAGCGTTTTCTCCAAATGGGATTCCACAATACGTTACGAGAAGAAAACTATGACTCCATGAGTGAAATTCACACATCAAAAAGCAGCTCCTCAGATATCTTCTCACCAGTATCTGTCTGAAGATATTTTCATTTTCACCGTAAGCCTCCAAGCACTTCTCAGTATCCCATAGCTGACTCACCTAAAGGAGTGTTAGAATACTGCTCAATGAAAACAGAAGCTTAACTGTGCGAATGGAATTCACGTGACCTACAGCAGTATCACAGACTGTTTCCTTCTCTTTTTTATTGGAGAGTATTTCTTTTTCACATATTCTTGAGAGCATTCCCAAATGTCCTTGCTCAGGTTGCACAGAAACAGAGATATCAAACTGCTCAATCCAAAGAATGATTTAACTCTATGAGATGTTTACACACATGACAAAGCAGTTGCTCTGAAAGCTTCTCTGCAGTTTTCATCGGAAGATGTTTTCTTTCTCAACACAAGCCCAGGGGATCCACTTAATATCCCTTTACAAATTCCTCAAAGACAGAGCTTCCAAACTCTGCAACATAGTGTGAGATTTAACTCTCTGAAATGAATGCACACGTCAGAGAGGAGTTCTTAGAACGCTTCTTTCCAGGTTTTAATTCAGGATATTTCACATTTTGCCAAAGTCATCAATTTTCTGCAGAATATCACTTTTTCAGTTATTCAGGAACAGTGCTCAAAACCTGTCTTATGAGAAAAGAGGTATATTTCCCTGAGTGGAATGCACACATCACAAAGTAGTTTCTCAGAAAGCTTCTCTCCAGTATTTATGTGAAGATATCTCTTATTTCTCCCCCAGCCTGAATGTGCTCCCTAATGTCCCTTCACATTTCTGTCCATTACGCAGTTTCAAAACTGCATAATGGAAAAAAGTTTTATCTATGGTAGGTGAATAGACATATCTATTGCAACACAGTTTCACAGAAACCTTCTTTCCAGTTTTTGTCTCATGATATTTCCTTTTTCACCATAGAAGTCTGTATATTCCTGAATGTCCCCTTGTAGCTTTTTGTCTAAACGGGATTCCCCAATCCTCTAGGAGAAAAAAAGTATAACCCTGTGAGTGGAATGCACACGTCACAAAGCAGCTCCTCAGAAATCTTCTCTCCGGTATGTGTCTGAAGATGTTTCCTTTTTCACCGAAGGCCTCAAAGCTCTCCAGCGTATGACTTCACAGACTAAACAAAAACAGTGTTAGAATACTACTCAATGAAAACAGAAGATTTACTGTCCGAGTGGACTTCATGTGACAAAGAGTAGTTTCACAGAAAGTGTTCTCCTGTTTTTTATCAGATGGTATTTCTTTTTCAGCATATTCTTAAGAGCATTCCCAAATATCCTTTCTCAGTTTCCACAGAAACGGTGAGTTCAGACTGCTCAATCCAAAGAATGATTTAATTCTATGAGATGCATACACATTACAAAGCAGTTACTCCGAAGGATTCTGTACAGTTTTCATGGGAAGGCGTTTCCTTACTCACCACAAGCCTCGGGGCATCACGTAATATCCCTTCGCAGATTATTCAAAGACAGAGTTTCCAAACGGGGCAACGTAGTGTAAAATTTATCTTTCTGAAGTGAATGCACACGTCAGAGCAAAGTTTCTTGGAGTTCTTCTTTGTGGGTTTTATTTCAGGATATATCACTTTTTGCCCCAGTCTTCAATGCACTGCAAAATATCGCTTTTTCAGTTTTACAGGAACAGTGTTCAAACACTGCCTTATGAGAAAAGAGGTATAAATCCCTGAGTGGAATGCACACATCTCAAGGCACTTTCTCAGAGAGCTTCCCTCCAGTTTTTATCTGAAGATAACAGCCATTTCACCCTACGTCTGAATGTCCTGCCGAACGTGCCTTCGCAAATCCATCCATGACAGACTTTCAAAACTGCGTAATGGAAAGAAAGTTCTATCCATGTGAGGTGAATAGACATATCTATCACAAAGCAGTTTCACAGAAATCTCCTTTCCAGTTTTTGACTGAGGATAGTTCCTTTTTCACCATAACCTTTCATAGTTTCCCAAATGTCCCCTTGTCACTTTTTCTCCAAACCGGAGTTCCCATTCCTCTACGAGAAGAAAAGTATATCTCTGTGAGTAGAATTCACACGTCACAAAGCCCCTTCTCGGAAATCTTCCTCCAGTATCTATCTAAAGATATTTTCGTTTTCACCGTAAGCCTCAAAGTGCTCACGACTCTCCCGTAGCTGACTCACCTAAAAGCATGTTAGAATACTGCTCAATGAAAACAGAAGCTTAGTTGTGCGTGTGAAATTCATGTTACCTAGAGCAGTATCACAGCGTGCTTCCTTCTCCTTTTTATTGGAGGGTATTTCTTTTTCACCTATTCTTTTTTTTTTAACTTTTTTATTATACTTTAAGTTCTAGGGTACATGTGCATAACGTGCAGGTTTGTTACATATGAATACTTGTGCCATGTTGGTGTGTTGCACCCATCAACTGGTCAGCACCCACCAATTCATCATTTATATCAGGTATAACTCCCAATGCAATCCCTCCCCCCTGCCCTTTCCCCATGATAGGCCCTGGTGTGTGATGTTCCCCTTCCCGAGTCCAAGTGACCTCATTGTTCAGTTCCCACCTATGAGTGAGAATATGCAGTGTTTGGTTTTCTCTTCTTCTGATAGTTTGCTAAGAATGATGGTTTCCAGCTGCATCCATGTCCCTACAAAGGATGCAAACTCATCCTTTTTTATGGCTGCATATTATTCCATGGTCTTTTTCACCTATTCTTGAGAGCGTTCCCAAATGTCCTTGCTCAGGTTTCACAAAAACAGAGATATCAAACTGCACAATCCAAAGGATGATTTAACTGTATGAGATGATTACACACATCACAAAGCAGTTGCTCTGTAAGCTTCTGTGCAGATTTCATCGGAAGACGTTTCTTTTCTCATCACAATCCCAGGGGATGCACTTAATAACCCTTCACAAATATCCCTTAGCTGATTACCCTAAAATATTGTTAGAATACTGCTCATTGAAAACAGAAGCTTCACTGTGTGAGTGGAATTCAAGTGACCTAGAGAAGTTTCACAGACAGTTTCCTTCTGATGTTTATCGGATGGCATTTCTTTTTCAGCATATTTTTAAGAGCATTCCGAAATGTACTTTCTCTGGTATCACAGAAACAGGGATTTAAAGCTGCCCAATGCAAAGAACGCTTTAACCATATGAGATGAATACACACATCACAAAGCAGTTTCTCCAAAAGTTTCTCTCCAGTTTTCATCAGACGTTTCCTTTCTCACCACAAGCCTCAGGGTGTCACTGAAATATCCCTTCACTATTTCCTCAAACACAGATTTTCCAAACTGGGCAACTTAGGGTAAGCTTTAACACTCTGAAATGAATGTACACGTCAGAGATCAGTTTCTTGGAACACTTTTTTCTAGGTTTTATTTTTGGATACTCCAATTTTCGCCATAGTCTTCAACACGCTGCAAAATATGTCTTTTTCCCTTTTACAGGAACAGTGTTCAAACACTGCCTTGTGAGAAAAGTGGCACAACTCCCTGAGTGGAATCCAGACATCACAAAGCATTTTCTCAGAATGTTTCTCTCCAATTTTTATCTGAAGATATTTCCTATTTCCTCACCAGCCTGTATGTGCTGCCGAATGTCCCTTCACAAATCCGTCCACGATGCAGTTTCAAAACTGCATAAGAGAAAAACAGTTTAATCTATGTGAGATGAATAGACAATTGGTCACAAAGCAGTTTCACAGAGAGTTTCTTTCCAGTTTTTGTCTGAGGATATTTCCTTTTCCACCATAGCAGTCAATATACTACTGAATGTCCCGGGTAGCTATTTCTCCCAACGGGATTCCATAAACCCCTATGAGAAGAAAAGTTTAACTCTCTGTGGGAAATTCATATGTCACAAAGCATTTCTTCATAAATCTCCTCTGGAGTATCTATCTGAAGATATTTCCATTTTCACCGTTACCCTCAAAGCGCTCCCGATTATCCCTTAGCTGACTCACATAAAACAGTGTTAGGATAGTGCTCAATGAAAATGGAAGCTTAACTGTGTGAAAGGACTTGATATGACCAAAAGCAGTTTCACAGAATGTTTCCTTCCGGTTTTTATCAGAGGATATTTCTTTTTCAGCATATTCTTAAGAGCGTTCCCAGATGTTCTTTCTCAGGTTCCACAGAAACAGTGATTTCAAACTACTCAATGCAAAGAATGATGTAACGCTACGAGATGAATACACACATCACAAAGCAGTTGCTCTGAAAGCTTCTCCCCAGTTTTCATTGGAAGTCATTTCCTTATTCATCACAAGCCCAGGGGCGCCTCTTAATAACACCTCAGAGATTGCTCAAAGATAGAGTTTCCAAACTGGGCAATGTAATGAAAGCTGTAACTCTCTGAAATGAATGCACACGTTAGAGAGCATTTTCTTGGAATGCTTCTTTCTGGGTTTCATTTCAGGATATTTCACTTTTCCCGATAGTTTTCAACACGCTGCAAACTATCATTTTTTGACTTTTAGAAGAACCTTGTCCAAACACTGCCTTATGATGAAAGAGGTATAACTCCCTGAGTGGAATGCACACATCACAAAGCAGTTTCTCAGAAAGCCTCTCTCCAGTTTTTATGTGAAGAAATCTCCTATTTCCCCAAAGGCCTGAATGTGCTCCCTAAAGTCCCCTTGCATTTCCATCCATTACACAATTTCAAAACAGCGTAATAGAAAAAAGTTTTATCTATGGGAGGTGAATAGACATATCTGCCACAACGCAGTTTCACAGAAAGTTTGTTTCCAGTATTGGTCTGATGATATTTCCTTTTTCACCATAGCAGTCCATATATTCCTGAATGTCCCACATTTTCACTTTTAGAAGAATGTTGCTCAAACACTGCCTTATGATGAAAGAGGTATAACTCCCTCTGTGGAATGCACACACCACAAAGCAGTTTCTCAGAAAGCTTCTCCCCACTTTTTTTCTGACGATATGTCCTTTTACACTGTATGCCTGAATGTGCTCCCAAATGTCCCCTCGTGAATCTGTCCATCACGCACATTCAAAACTGCGTAATATAAAGAAATTTTCTCTATATGAGACGAATAGACATATCTATCACATAGCAGTTTCACCAAAAGCTTCTTTCCAGTTTTTTTCTGAGTATATTTCCTTTTTTACGGTAGCCGTCCATATACTCTCGAATGTCAACTGGTAGCGTTTTCTCCAAAAGGGACTCCTCAATACTCTATGAGAAGAAAACTATGACCCTATGAGTGGAACTCACATGTCACAAAGCAGTTTCTGAGATATCTTCTCTCCAGTATCTGTCTGAAGATATTTTCGTTTTCACTGTAAGCCTCAAATCGCTCCCGATTATCCCTTAGTTGACTCACCAAAAAGAGTGTTAGAACACTGCTCAATGAAAACAGAAGCTTAACTGTGCGAGTGGAATTCACGTGACCTAGAGCGGTATCACGGAGGGTTTCCTTCTCTTTTTTATTGGATGGTATTTCTTTTTCATATGTTCTTGATAGCGTTCCCAAATGTCCTTACTCTATTTACACAAAAACAGAGATATCAAACTGCGCATTCCAAAGAAAGATTTAACTCTATGAGATGATTACACACATCACAAAGCAGTTGCTCTGAAAGCTTCTTTGCAGTTTTCATTGGAAGACGTTTCCTTTCTCATCACAAGCCCAGGGGAACCACTTAATATCCCTTCACAAATTCCTCAAAGACAGAGCTTCCAAACTGGGCAAGTAGTGTAAGCTTTAACTCTCTGAAGTGAATGCACATGTCAGAGAGGAGTTTCTTAAAACGCTGTTTCCTGGTTGTAATTCAGGATATTTCACATTTTGCCAAAGTCTTCAATTCTTTGCAAAATATCATTTTTCAGTTTTAAAGGAACAGTGTTGAAAAACTGCCTTATGAGAAAGAGGCATAGTTCCCTGAGTGGAATGCATGCATCTCAAAGCAGTTTCTCAGAAAGCTTCTCTCCAGTTTCTATGTGAAGATATCTTCTATTTCCCCACAGGCCTGAATGTGCTCCCTAATATCCCTTCGTGTTTCCGTCCATTATGCCATTTCAAAACTACGTAATAGAAAAAAGTTTTATCTATGGGAGGTGAATATACATATCTACCACAATGCAGTTTCACAGAAAGCTTCTTTCCAGTATTTTTCTCATGATATTTCCTCTATCACCATAGCAGTCCGCATATTCCTGAATGTCCCCTTGTAACTTTGTCTCCAAACGGGATTCTCCAATCCTCTAGGAGAAAAAAAGTAAATCCCTGTGAGTGGAATGCATGTGTCACAAAGCAGGTCCTTGGAAATCTTCTCTCCGGTATGTATGTGAAGATGTTTACTTTTTCACCAAAGCCTCAAAGCGCTACAGCGTATGACTTCACAGACTAAACAAAAACAGTGTTAAAATACTGCTCAATGATAACAGAAGCTTAACTGTGCGTTTGGACTTCACGTGAAAAAGAGAAGTTTCACAGAAAGCTTTCTTCTCTTTTTTATCGGATGGCATTTCTTTTTCAGCATATTCTAAAGAGCGTTCCCAAATACCCTTTCTCAGTTTCCACAGAAACAGTGAGTTCAAACTGCTCAATCCAAAGGCTGATTTAATTCTATGAGATGCGTACACACATTACAAAGCAGTTACTCCTAAAGATTCTGTCCAGTTTTCATGGGAAGGTGTTTCCTTTCTCACCAAAAGCCTCGGGGAGCCACTTAATATCCCTTCACAGATACTTCAAAGACAGAGTTTCCAAACGGGGCAACGTAGTGTAAACTTTAACTCTCTGAAATGCATGCACACGTCAGAGCACTGTTTCTTGGAATCCTTCTTTGTAGGTTTTATTTCAGGATATTTCACTTTTCACCACAGTCTTCAATGTGCTGCATAATATCGCTATTTGAGTTTTACAGGAATAGTGTTCAAACATTGCCTTATGAGTAAAGAAGTATAAATCCCTGAGTGGAATGCATACATCTGAAGGCACGTTCTCAAACAGCTTCTCTCCAGTTTTTATCTGAAGATTACTCCCTTTTCACCACATGCCTGAAAGTCCTGCCAAACGTGCCTTCGCATATCCATTCATGGCAGACTTTCAAAACTGTGTAATAGAAAGAAAGTTTTATCCAAGTGAGATGAATACACATATCTATCACAAACCAGTTTCACAGAAAGCATCTTTCCAGTTTTTGTCTGAGGATAGTTCATTTTTCACCATACCCTTTCATATACTTTCAAATGTCCCTTGGTTGCTTTTTCTCCAAACAGGATTTCCCATTCCTCTATGAGAAGAAAAGTATATCTCTGTGAGTAGAATGCACAAGTCAAAAAGCCACTCCTCTTCCAGTATCTATCTAAAGATATTTCCGTTTTCACCAGAAGCCTCAAATCGCTCCCGAGTGTCCCTTAGCTGATTAAGTTAAAACATTGTTAGAATACTGCTCAATGAAAACAGAAGCTTCACTATGAGAGTGGAATTCAAGCGAACTAGAGAAGTTTCACAGTTTCCTTCTGGTGTTTATCAGATGGTATTTTTTTTTCAGCATATTATTAAGAGCATTCCGAAATGTCCTTTCTCTGGTATCACAGAAACAGCGATTTAAAGCTGCTCAATGCAAAGAATGCCTTAACTCTATGAGATGAATACACACATCACAAAGCAGTTGCTCCGAAAGTTTCTCTCCAGTTTTCATCAGAAGACGTTTCCCTTCTCACCGCAAGCCTCTGTGTGTCACGTAATACCCTTCACTATTGCCTCAAAGAGAGAGTTTCCAAACTGGTAGACTTAGTGTAAGCTTTAACACTCTGAAATGAATGTACATGTCAGAGAGCAGTTTCTTGGAATGCTTTTTTCTGGGTTTTATTTCCGGATATTTCATTGTTCACAATAGTCTTCAATATGCTGAAAAATATCTCTTTTTCACTTTTACAGGACCAGTGTTCAAACACTGCTTTGTGTGAAAATAGGTGTAACTCCCTGAGTAGAATGCAGTTATCACAAAGTAGTTTCTTGGAATGTTTCTCTCCAATTTTTATCTGAAGATATCTCCTCTTTCCCTACCAGCTTGTATGTGCTCCCGAATGTCTTTTTGCTAATCCGTCCATGATACAGTTTCAAAACTGCATAATAGAAAGACAGTTTCATCTATGTGAGATGAATAGACATATTTGTCACAAAGCAGTTTCACAGAAGCTTCTTTCCAATTTTTTTTTGTGAGTATATTCCCTTTTGCACCATAGCGGTCCATGTACTCTCGAATGTCCCCTGGTAGGGTTTCTCCAAACGGGATTCTGCAATACTCTATGAGAAGAAAACTATAACTCTATGAGTGGAATTCACACGTCACAAAGCAGCTCCTCAGATATCTTCTCTACAGTATCTACCTGAAGATATTTTCGTTTTCACCATAAGCCTCAAAGTGCTCCCTCGTATACCTTAGCTTACTCACCTAAAAGAGTGTTAGAATACTGCTGAATGAAAACAGAAGCTTCACTTTGTGAGTGGAATTCACGTTACCTAGAGCAGTATCACAAAGTGTTTCCTTCTCCTTTTTATTGGAGGGTATTTCTTTTTCACATATTCTTGAGAGCATTCCCAAATGTCTTTGCTCAGGTTCCACAGCAACAGAGATATCAAACTACTCAATCCAAAGAATGATTTAACTCTATGAGATGATTACACACATCACAAAGCAGTTGCTCTGAAAGCTTCTCTGCAGTTTTCATTGGACGACGTTTCCTTTCTCACCACAAGCCCAGGGGAACCACTTAATATCCCTTCACAAATTCCTCAAAGTCAGAGCTTCCAAACTGGGCAGCATAGTGTAAGCTTTAACTCTCTGAAATGAATGCACACGTCAGAGAGGAGTTTCTTAGAACGCTTCTTACCTGGTTTTAATTCAGGATATTTCACATTTTGCCAATCTTCAATTTGCTGCAATATATCACTTTTTCAGTTTTACAGGAACAGTGATCAAAAACTGCCTTATGAGAAAAGAGGTATAACTCTCTGAATGGAATGCAGACATCACAAAGCAGTTTCACAGAAAGCTTCTCTCCAGTTTGTATGTGATGATATCTCCTATTTCCACACAGGCCTGTATGTTCTCTGAATGTCCCTTCATGAATCCGTCCATGATGTAGTTTCAAAACTGCATAATAGAAAGACAGTTTCATCTATGTGAGATGAATAGACATATCTGTCACAAAGCAATTTCACAGGAATTTTCTTTCCAGTTTTTGTCTGAGTATATTTCCTTTTTCACCATAGCCATTCATGTACTCTCGAATGTCCCCTGGTAGTGTTTTCTCCAAACGGGATTCCGCAATACTCTATGAGAAGAAAATTATAACTCTATGAGTGGAATTCACACGTCACAAAGCAGCTCCTCAGATATCTTCTCTACAGTATCTATCTGAAAATATTTTCGTTTTCACCATAAGCCTCAAAGCGCTCCCGATTATACGTTAGCTGACTCACCTAAAAGAGTGTTAGAATACTACTGAATGAAAACATAAGCTTAACTGTGCGAGTGGAATTCACGTGACCTAGAGTACTACCACAGAGTGTTTCCTTTTCTTTTTTATTGGAGGGTATTTCTTTTTCACTATTCTTGAGAGCATTCCCAAATGTCATTGCTCAGGTTCCAGAGTAACAGAGTTATCAAACTGCTCAATCCAAATAATGATTTAACTCTATGAGATGATTACACACATCACAAAGTAGTTGCTCAGAAAGCTTCTCTGCAGTTTTCATCGGAAGACGTTTCTTTTCTCACCACAAGCCCAGGGGAACCACTTAATATTCCTTCACAAATTCCTCAAATACAGAGCTTCCAAACTGGGCAATGGAGTGTTAGCTTTAACTCTCTGAAATGAATGTACATGTCAGAGAGGAGTTTCTTAGAACGCTTCTTTCCTGGTTTTAATTCAGGATATTTCATATTTTGCCAAAGTCTTCAATTAGCTGCAAAATATTGCTTTTCCAGTTTTACAGGAACAGAGTTCAAAAACTGCCTTATGAAAAAAGAGGTATAATTCCCTGAGTGGAATGCACACATCACAACGCAGTTTCTCAGAAAGCTTCTTTCCAGATTCTGTGTGAAGATATCTCCTATTTCCCCACAGGCCTGAATGTGTTCCCTAATGTTCCTTCGTTGTTCTGTCCGTTATGCAGTTTCAAAACTGCGTAATATAAAAAAGTTTTATCTATGGGAGATGAATAGACATATCTACCACAACTCAGTTTCACAAAAAGATTCTTTCCAGTTTTTGTCTGATGATATTTCCTTTTTCACCATAGCAGTCCTTATATTCCCGAATGTCCCCTTGTAGCTTTTTCTCCAAACGGGATTTCCCAATCTTCTAGGAGAGAAAAAGGATAACCCTGTGAGTGGAATGCAGATGTCACAAAGCAGCTTCTCAGAAATCTTCTCTCCATTATGTATCTGAAGATGTTTCCTTTCTCACCAAAATCCTCACAGCACTCCGGCATATTACTTCACAGACTAAACAAAAACAGTGTTAGAATACTGCTCAATGAAAACAGAAGCATAACTGTGTGAGTGGACTTCACGTGACAAAGAGCAGTTTCACAGAAAGTTTTCTTGTTTTTTATCAGAGGGTAATTTTTTTTCAGCATATTCTTAAGAGTGTTCTCAAATGTCCTTTCTCACCTTCCACAGTAATAGTGAGTTCAAATTGCTCAAACCAAAGCATGATTTATTTCTATGAGATGCGTACACACTTTAAAAAGCAGTTACTCCGAAAGATTCTGTCCAGATTTCATCAGAAGGCGTTTTCTTTCTCACCACAAGCCTCATCATAGGACTTAATATCCCTTCACAGATTCTTCAAAGACAGAGTTTCCAAACGGGGCAATGTAGTGTAAACCTTAGCTCTCTGAAATGAATGCACATGTCAGAGAGAAGTTTTTTGGAATGGTTCTTTCTGGGTTTTATTTCAGGATATTTCACTTTTCACCATAGTCTTCAAAGCACTGCAAAATATCACTTTTTCAGTTTACAGGAACAGTGTTCAAACACTGCCTTATGAGAAAAGAGGTATAAATCCCTGAGTGAATTGCACACATCTCACAGGACTTTCTTCGAAAGCTTCTCTCCAGTTTTTATCTGAATATAACACCCTTTTCACCGTATTCCTGAATGTCCTGCTGAACATCCCTTGGTGAATCAGTCCATGGCAGACTTTCAAAACTGCGTAACAGAAAGAAAGTTTTATATATGTGAAATGAATAGACCTATCAATCTCAAAGCAGTTTCACAGAAACCTTCCTTCCAGTTTTTGCCTGAGGATAGTTCTTTTTTCACCATAGCCTTTCTTATACTCCTGAATGTCCCCTGGTCGCTTTTTCTCCAAATATAATTTCCCTTTCCTCTATGAGAAGAAAAGTACATCTCTGTGTGTAGATTGCACATGTCACAAAGCCGCTCCTCAGAAATCTTCCCCCAGTATCTATCTAAAGATATTTCCGTTTTCAACGGAAGCCTCAAATTGCTCCGGAGTATCCCTTAGATGATTAACCTAAAACATTGTTAGAATAATGCTCAATGTAAACAGAAGCTTAAGTGTGTGAGTGGAATTCAAGCGACCTAGAGAAGTTTCACAGACAGTTTCCTTCTGGCATTTATCGGATGGTATTTCTTTTTCAGCATATTATTAAAGGCATTCCCAAATGTCCTTTCTCAGGGATCACAGAAACAGCGATATAAAGCTGCTCCATCCAAAGAACGATTTAACTCTATGAGATGAATACACACATCACAAAGCAGTGGCTCCGAAAGTTTCTCTCCAGTTTTCATTAGAAGACGTTTTCTTTCTCATCACAAGCCTCCGGGTGTCACTTAATATCCCTTCACAATTTCTTCAAACACAGGGTTTCCAAATTGGGTGACTTAGTGTAAGCTTGAAAACTCTGAAATGAATGTACACGTCAGAGAGCAATTTTTGGAATGCTTTTTTCTGGGTTTTATTTGTGGATATTTCAATTTTCGCCATAGTCTTCAATACGCTGAAAAATATCTCTTTTTCGCTTCTACAGGAACAGTGTTCAAACACTGCCTTGTGAGAAAAAAGATATAACTCCCTGAGTGGAATGCAGACGTCACAAAGCAGTTTCTCAAAAATTTTCTCTTTGATTTTTATCTGAAGATATCTCCTATTCCCCACCAGCCTGTATGTGCTCCCTAATGTCCCTTTGTGAATCCGTCCATGATGCAGTTTCAAAACTGCGAAATAGAAAGACAGTTTCATGTATTTGAGATGAATAGACATATCTGTCACAAAGCAGTTTCACAGAAAGTTTCTTTCCAGATTTTGTCTGATAATACTTCCTTTTCCACCATAGCAGTCAATATACTACTGAATGTCCCCAATAGCTATTTCTCCCAATGGGATTCCATAAACCACTAAGAGAAGAAACATTTAACTCTGTGTGGGAAATGCATACGTCACAAAGCATTTCTTCATAAATCTCCTCCCGAGTATCTACCTGAAGATATTTCCGTTTTCACCATTAGCCTCAAAACGCTCCCGATTATCCCAAGCAGTTGTTCTGAAAGCTTCTCTGCAGTTTTCATTGGAAGACGTTTCCTTTCTCACCACAAGCCCAGGGGATTCACTTAATATCCCTTCACAAATTCCTCAAAGACAGAGCTTCCAAGCTGGGTAACGTAGTGTAAGCTTTAACTCTCTGAAAAAAATGCACACGTCAGAGAGGAGTTTCTTAGAATGCTTCTTTCCTGGTTTTAATTCAGAATATTTCACATTTCACCAAAGCTTCAAGTCGCTGCAAAATATCACTTTTTCAGTTTGACTGGAACAGTGTTCAAAAACTGCCTTATGAGAAAAGAGGTATAATTCTCTGAGTGGAATGCACACATAAGAAAGTAGTTTCTCAGAAAGCTTCTCTCCAGTTTTCATGTGAAGGTATCTCCTATTTCGTCACAGGCCCGAATGTGCTCCTTAATGTCCCTTCGTCATTCCATCCATAATGCAGTTTCAAAACTGCATAATAGAAAAAAGTTTTATCTATGGGAGGTGAATAGACATATCTACCACAACGCAGTTTCACGGAAACCTTCTTTCCAGTTTTTGTCTGATGATATTTCCTTTTCAACCATAGCAGTCCATATATTCCCGAATGTCCCCTTGTAGCTTTTTCTCCAAATGGGATTCCGCAATCTTCTAGGAGAAAAAAAGTATAACCCTGTGAGTGGAATGCACATGTCACAAAGCAGCTCCTTGGAAATCTTCTATCCGGTATGTATCTGAAGATGTTTCCTTTTTCACTGAATGCCTCAATGCGCTCTGGGATAGCAATTCACAGACTAAACAAAAACAGTGTTAGAATACTGCTCTATGTAAACAGAAGCTTAACTGTGCGAGTGGACTTCACGTGACAAAGAGCATTTTCACAGAAAGTTTTCTTCTGTTTTTTATCAGAGGGTATTTCTTTTTCAGCAAATTCTTAAGAGCATTCCCAAATGTCCTTTCTCAGCTTCAAAGAAACAGTGAGTTCAAACTGTTCCATCCAAAGGGTGATTTTATTATATGAGATGTGTACAAACGTTACAAACCAGTTACTGTGAAAGATTCTATCCAGTTTTCATCGGAAGTGGTTTCCTTTCTCACCACAACCTTCCAGGTGCCACTTAATATCCCTTCACAGATTCTTCAAAGACAGAGTTTCAAAACGGGGCAATATAATGTAAACTTTAACTCTCTCAAATGAATGCCCACGTCAGAGTACAGATTCTTGGAATCCTTCCTTCTGGGTTTTATTTCAGGATAGTTCACTTTTCACCATAGTCTTCAATGCGCTGCAAAGTATCACTTTTTCAGTTTTACAGGAACAGTGTTCAAACATTGCTTTATGAGTAAAGAAATATAAATCCCTGAGTGGAATGCACACATCTCAAGGCCCTTTCTCAGACAGCTTCTCTCCAATTTTTATCTGAAGATAACTCTCTTTTCACCGTATGCCTTAATGTCCAGCCAAACTTGCCTTTGCAAATCCGTCCATGGCAGATTTTCAAAACTGCATAATAGAATGTTCTATCCATGTGAAACGAATAGACATATCTATCACAAAGCAGTTTCACAGAAAGCTTCTTTCTAGTTTTTGTCTGAGGATAGTTCCTTTTTCACCATAGCCTTTCATATACTCCCGAATGTCCCCTGGTCGCTTTTTCTCCAAATGGGATTTCCCATTCCTCTATAAGAAGAAAAGTATATCTCTGTGTGTAGAATGCACACATCAGAAAGCCACTCCTCGGAAATCTTCCTCCAGTATCTAACTAAAGATATTTCCGTTTTCACCAGAAGCCTCAAATCGCTCTCGAGGATCCCTTAGCTGATTAACCTAATTTCTGTTCAATGAAAACAGAAGCTAACTGTGTGAGTGGAATTCAAGCGACCTAGATAAGTTTCACAGACAGCTTCCTTCTGGTGTTTATTGGATGGTATTTATTTTTCCGCATATTATTTAGAGCATTCCCAAATGTCCTTTCTCAGGTATCACAGAAACAGCGATTTAAAACTGCTCAATTCAAAGAATGATTTAACTCTATGAGATGAATACACACATCACAAAGCGATTGCTCTGAATGTTTCTCTCCAGATTTCATTGGAAGACGTTTCCTTTCTCACCACAAGTCTCCAGGTGTCACTCCACAATTTCCTCAAAAACAGAGTTTCCAAACTGGGCGACTTAGTGTAAGCTTTAACAGACCGAAATGAATGTACACGTCAGGGAGCAGTTTCTTGGAATGCTTTTTTGTGGGTTTTATTTCCAGATACTTCAATTTTCACCATAGTATTCAATACGCTGCAAAATATCTGTTTTTCGCTTTTACAGGAACAGTGTTCAAACACTGCCTTGTGAGAAAAGTGGTATAACTCCCTGAGTGGAATCCAGACATCACAGAGCAGTTTCTCAGAAATTTTCTCTCTAATTTTTATATGAAGATATCTCCTATTTCCCCACCAGCCTGTATGTGGTCCCGAATGTCACCTCACGAATCCGTCCATGATGCAGGTTCAAAACTGCATAATAGAAAGACAGTTTCATCTATGTGAGCTGAATAGATATATCTGTCACAAAGATGCAGTTTCAAAACTGCATAATAGAAAGACAGTTTCATCTATGTGAGATGAATAGATATATCTGTCACAAAGCTGTTTCACAGAAAGTTTCTTTCCAGTTTTTGTCTGAGGATATTTCCTTTTCACCATAGTTGTCAATATACTCCTGAATGTTCCCAGTAGCTGTTTCTCCCAAGGGGATTCCATAAACCCCTCTTTAGAGAAAAGTTTATCTCTGTGTGGGAAATGCATACGTCACAAAACATTTCTTCATAAATCTCCTCTTGAGTATCTATCTGAAGATAATTCCGTTTTCACCATTAGCCTCAAAGCACTCCTGAATATCCCTTAGCTGACCCACATAAAACAGTGTTAGGAAACTGCTCAATGAAAACAGAAGCTTAACTGTGCGAGTGGACTTGCTATGACCTAGAGAGGTTTCACAGAATGTTACCTTCTGGTTTTTATCGGAGGATATTTCTTTTTCAGCATATTCTTAAGAGCGTTCCTCAATGTTCTTTCTCAGGTTCCACAGAAACAGTGATTTCAAACTGCTCAATCCAAAGAATGATGTAACTCTATGAGATGAATACACACATCAGAAAGCAATTGTTCCAAAAGCTTCTCTCCAGTTTTCATCGGAAGTCGTTTCCTTACTCACCACAAGCCCAGCGGTACCTCTTAATAACACCTCAAAGATTCCTGAAAGATAGAGTTTCCAAACTGGGCAATATAGTGTAAGCTTTAACTCTCTGAAATGAACGTGCACGTTAAAGAGCATTTTTTTGGAACGCTTCTTTCTGTGTTTCATTTCAGGATATTTCACTTTTGGCGATAGTTTTCAATGCACTGCAAAATATCACTTTTTCACTTTTAGAAGAACCTTGTTCAAACACTGCCTTATGATGAAAGAGGTATAACTCCCTCCTTGGAAAGCACACACCACAAAGCAGTTTCTCAGAAAGCTTCTCTCCAGTTTTTTTCTGATGATAACTCCTTTTACACTGTACGCCTGAATGTGCTCCCAAATGTCCCTTCGCGAATCTGTCCATGACGCATCAAAACTGTGTAATATAAAGAAAATTTTCTATATGTGAGATTAATGGACATATCTATCACATAGCAGTTTCACAGAAATCTTCTTTCCAGTTTTTTTCTGAGAATATTTCCTTTTTCACCATAGCCTTTCATATACTCACAAATGTCCCCTGGTTGCTTTTTCTCCAAACGGGGTTTCCCATTCCTCTATGAGAAGAAAAGTATATCTCTGTGAGTAGAATGCACATGTCACAAAGCTGCTCCTCAGAAATCTTCCTCCAGTATCTATCTAACGATATTTCCATTTTCACCGGAAGCCTCAAATCGCTCCTGAGTATCTGTTAGCTGATTAACCTAAAACATTTTAAGAATACTGCTCAATGAAAACAGAAGCTTAAGTGTGCGAGAAAAATTAAGGCGACCTATAGAAGTTTCACAGTTTCCTTCTGGCGTTTATTGGATTGTATTTCCTTTTCAGCATATTATGAAGAGCGTTCCCAAATGTTCTTTCTCAGGTATCACAGAAACAGCGATTTAAAGCTGCTCAATCCAAAGAACGATTTAATTCTATGAGATGAATACACACATCACAAAGCAGATGCTCCGAACGTTTCTCTCCAGTTTTCATCGGAAGACATTTCCTTTCTCACCACAAGCCTCTGGGTGTCACTTAATATCCCTTCACAATTTCCTCAAACACAGAGTTTCCAAACTGGGCAACTTAGTGTAAGCTTTAACACTCTGAAATGAATGTACACGTCAGAGAGCAGTTTCTGAGAACGCTTTTTTCTGGGTTTTATTTTCGGATATTTCAATTTTCTCCATAGTTTTCAATACGCTGCAAAATATCTCATTTTCACTTTGACAGGAACAGTGTTCACACACTGTGAAAAAAAGAGATATAAGTCCCTGAGTGGAATGCGGACATCACAAAGCAGTTTCTCAGAAAATTTCTCTTCAATTTTTATCTGAAGATATCTCCTGTTTCTGAACCAGCCTGTATGTGCTCCCGAATGTCCTTTAGCGAATCCGTCCATGATGCAGTTTCAAAACTGTGCAATTGAAAGGCCATTTCATTTAAGTGAGATGAATAGACGTATCTGTCACAAAACAGTTTCACAGAAAGTTTCTTTCCACTTTTTGTCTGAGAATATTTCCTTTTTCACCATAGCAGTATATATACTCCTGAATGTCCCCAGTAGCTATTTCTACCAACGGGATTCCATAAACACCTGTGAGAAGAAAAGTTTAACTCTGTGTGGGAAATGCATACATCACAAAGCATTTCTTCATAAATCTCCTCTCGAGTATCTATCTGAAGATATTTCCGTTTTTACCATTAGCCTCAAAGCGCTCCCGATTATCCCTTAGCTGACTCACGTAAAACAGTGTTAGGATACTTCTCAATGTAAACGGAAGCTTAACTGTGTCAATGGACTTGATACAACTTAGAGCAGTTTCACAGAATGTTTCCCTCTTGTTTTTCTTTGAGGATATGTCTTTTTCAGCATATTCTTAAGAGCGTTCCCAAATGTTCTTTCTCAGATTTCACAAAAACAGTGATTTCAAACTGCTTAATCCAAAGAATGATGTAACTCTATGAGGTGAATACACACATCACAAAGAACTTGCTCCAAAAGCTTCTCTCCAGTTTTCATTGGAAGTTGTTTCCTTACTCACCACAAGCCCAGGAGCGCCTCTTAATGACACCTCAAAGATTCCTCAAAGACAGAGTTTCCAAACTGGGTAATATAGTGAAGCTTTAACTCTCTGAAATGAATGGACACGTTAGGGAGCATTTTCTTGGAACGCTTCTTTCCAGGTTTTATTTCAGGATATTTCACTTTTCGCGATAGTCTTCAACGTGCTGCAAAATATCACTTTTTCACTTTTAGAAGAACGTTGTTCAAATGCTGCCTTATGATGAAAGAGGTATAACTCCCTCCATGGAATGCACACACCACAAAGCAGTTTCTCAGAAAGCTTCTCTCCAGTTTTTATCTGAAGATATTTCCTTTTACCCCAGAGGCCAGAATGTGCTCCCGATTGTCCCTTCAATAATCTGTCCATGACGCTGTTTTTAAAACTGCATAAAAGAATGAAAGTTTTATCTTTCTGAGATGAATGGACATATCTATGTC
Source organism: Piliocolobus tephrosceles (assembly GCF_002776525.5). Classification (NCBI taxonomy): domain Eukaryota; kingdom Metazoa; phylum Chordata; class Mammalia; order Primates; family Cercopithecidae; genus Piliocolobus; species Piliocolobus tephrosceles. The sequence goes on from NC_045452.1 coordinate 68,175,738, forward strand.
ATAGCAGTTTCACAGAAATCTTCTTTCCAGTATTTGTGTGAGGATATTTCCTTTTGCCATAGCCATCCAAATACTCTGGAATGTTCTCTGGTCGCTTTTTCTCCAAATGAGATTCCCTAATCCTCTATGAGAAGAAAAATAAAACTGTGAGTGGAATACTCACGTCACAAAGCAGCTTCTCAGAAATCTTCTCTCCAGTATCTATCTGAAGATATTTCTGTTTTCACAGTAAACCTCAAAGTGCTCCCAAGTGTCCCGTAGCTGACCCACCTGTACAGTGTTAGAACACTGCTCAATGAAAACAGAATCTTAACTGTGCAAGGAAACTTCACGTGACCTACAGCAGTTTCACAGAAAATTTCCTTCTGGTTTTTATCAGAGGGTATTTCTTTTTCAGTATATTCTTAAGAGTGCTCCCAAATGTCCTTTCTCAGGTTCCTCAAAAACAGTGATTTCAAACTGCTCAATCCAAAGTACGATTTAACTTTATGAGATGAACACACACATCACAAAGCAGTTGCTCTGAGAGCTTCTCTCCAGTTTTCATTGGAAGATGTTTCCTATCTCACCACAAGCTTCCGGGCACCACTTAATATCCCTTCACAGACTCCTCCAAGACAGAGTTTCCAACTGGTGATGTAGTGTAAACTTTAATACTCTGAGTTGAATGCACACTTCAGAGAGCAGTTCCTTGGAACGCTTCTTGCTGGATTTTATTTCAGGATATTTCACTTCTCGCCAGAGTCTTCAATGCGTTGCATAATGTCACTTTTTCAGTTTTACAGGCACAGCATTCAAACACTGCCTTATGAGAAAAGAGGTATAATTCCCAGAGTAAAATGCACACATCACAAAGCAGTTTCTCAGAAAACTTCTCTCCAGATTTTATCTATCACAAAACAGTTTCTCAGAAATCTTCTTCTCAGTTTTTGTCTGAGGACATTACCTTTTTCACCATAGCAGTCCATATACCCCCGAATATCCCCTGGCAGCTTTTTCTCCAAATGGGATTATCCAATCTTCGAAGAGAAGAAAAGTATAACCCAGAAAGTGGAATGTACATGTCACAAGGCAGCTCCTTGGAAACCATCTCTCCAGTATCTATCTGAGGATATATTCGTTTTCACCATAACCCTCAAAACACTCCCAAGAATTCCTTAGATGACTCATCTAAAACAGTGTTAGAATACATCTCAGTGAAAACAGAAGCTTAACTCTGTGAGTGGACTTACGTGACCTAGAGCAGTTTCACAGAAGGTTTCCTTCTGGTTTTTATCGGAAGGTATTTCTTTTTCAGCATATTCTTAAGTGGGTTCCCAAAATTACTTTCTCAAGTTAAACACAAACAGTCTTTTCAAACTGCTCAATCCAAAGAATCATTTAACTCTATGTGATGAACACACACATCACAAAGCAGTTGCTTTAAAAACTTTTCTCCACCTTTCATCAGAAGATGTTTCCTTTCTCACCACACGCCTCTGAGCGCACTTAATATCCCTTCACAGATTCCTCAAAGACAGAGTTTCCAAACCTAGCAGCTTAGGGTACGCTTTCACTCACTGTAATGAATGCAAACGTCAGAGAGTAGTTTCTTGCAAGGCTTCTTTTGGGGTTTTATTTCCAGATATTTCGCTTTTCACCGTAGTCTTCAATGCACTGCAAAATATCACTTTTTCAGTGTTACAGGAACAGTGTTCAAACACTGCCTTATAAGAAAAGAGGTATAACTCCCTGAGCGGAATGCACACATCACAAAGAAGTTTCTCAGAAAGCTTCTCTCCAGATTTTATCTTAACATATTTTCTATTTCTCCAGAGGCCTGAATGTATGCCCGAAAGTCCCTTCGTGAATCTGTCCATGATGCAGTTTCAAAACTTCATAAAAGAAAGTTTTATCTATTTGAGATGAATAGACATCTCTATCACAAAGCAGTTTTACAGAAAGTTTCTTTTCAGGGTTTGTCTGAGAATATTGCCTTTTTCACCATAGCGTCCATATACTCCCGAATGTCCCCTGACATCTTTTTCTAAAAACAGGATTCAGCAATCCTCTATGAGATGAAATGCATAACTCTATGAGTGGAATACACATGTCATAAAACATCTCCTCAGAAATCTCTCCATTGTCTATCTGAAGATATTTCCGCTTTCACCATAAGCCTCAAAGCGCTCCCGAGTATCCCATAGCTGACTAATCCAAAACAGTGTTAGCATACTCCTCAAGGAAAACAGAAGCTTAACTGTGCAAGTGGATTTCATATGACCTAGTGCAATTTCACAGAAACTTTCCTTCTCGTTTTCATCAGAGGGTATTTGTTTTTGAGCATATTCTTAAGATTGTTCCCAAATGTTCCCTCTCAAGTTCGATGGAAACAGTGATACGAAACTGGTTGATACAAAGAATGATTTAACTCTATGAGATGAATGCACACATCACAAAGCAGTTGCTCCGAAAGCTTGTCTCCAGTTTTCATCGGAAGACGTTTCCTTTCTCACCACAAGCCTCCTGGTGCCACTTAATATCCCTTCACATATTCCTCAAAGACTTAGTTTCCAAACTGGTCAACGAAGTGTAAGCTTCATCTCTCTGAAATGAGGGTGCACGTCAGAGAGCCATTTGTTGGATCATATCTTTCTGGGTTTTATTTCAGGATATTTCACTTTTCGCCATAGTCTTCAATGCGCTGCAAACTATCACCTTTTCAGTTTTACACGAGCAGTGTTCAAACACTGCCTTATGAGAAAAGTGGTATAACTCCCTGAGTGGAATGCACACATCACAAAGCAGTTTCTCGGAAAGCTTCTCTCCAGTTTTTATCTGAAGCTATCTCGTATTTAACCACAGGCCTGAATGTTCTCCCGAATGTCCCTTCACGAATTCATCCATTACGCAGTTTCAAAACTGCATTCTAAAAGGAAAGTTTTATCTACGTGAGATGAATAGATATATCTACCCCAAAGTAGTTTCACCGAAAGCTTCTTTCTTGTTTTTGTCTGAGGATATTTCCTTTTTTAACATAGCAGTCCTTATACAATCGAATGTCCCCTGGTCGCTTTTTCTTCAAATCGGATTCCCCAATCCTCTATGAAAAGAAAATGTAACTCTGTGAGTGGAATGCACACGTCACAAGGCAGCTCCTCTGAAATCTTTTCTCCAGTATCCTCCTGAAGATATTTCCGTTTTCACCGTATGCCACAAAGTGCTCCGCAGTATCCCTTAGTGGACTAACTAAAACAGTGTCAGAACAGTGCTCAATGAAAACAGGAGCTTAACTGTGCGAGTGGACTTCACGTGACCTACAGTAGTTTCACAGAAAGTTTCCTTCTGGTTTTTATCACAGGTTATCTCTTTTTCAGCATATTCTTAGGAGAGTTCCCAAATGTCCTTTCTCAGGTTCCACAGAAACTGTGATTTCAAACTGCTCAATCCAAAGTATTATTTAACTCTATGAGATGAATACACATTTCACAAAGTAGTTACTCCAAAACCTTCTCTCCAGTTTTCATCGGAAGACGTTTCCTTATCACCTCAAGCCTCCGGGTGCCTCTTAATATCCCTTCACAGATTCCTCAAAGATAAAGTTTCCAAACTGGGCATCGTATGAAAGCTTTTTCTCTCTGAAATGAATACACATGTCAGAGAGCAATTTCTTGGAATGCTTCCTTCTGATTTTCATTTCAGGATATATCAATTTTTTGCCATAGTCTTCAAAACGTTGCAAGATATCACTTTTACAGTTTTACAGGAACAGTGTTCAAACACTGCCTTATGAGAAAAGAGGTATTACTCCCTGTGTGGAATGAACACATCACAAAGCAGTTTCTCAGAAAGCTTCTCTGTAGTTTTCATCGGAAGACATTTCCTTTCTCACCACAAGCCTCTTTGCACCACTTAATACCCCTACACAGATTCCTCAATGACAGAGTTTCCAAACTGGGCAACTTGGTGTAAGCTTTAAATCCCTGAAATGAATGCACACATCAGAGAGAAGTTTCCTGAACGCTTCTTTCTGAGTTTTATTTCACGATAATTCACTTTTCGCCCTAGTGTTCAATGTGCTCCGAAATATCACTATTTTAGTTTTACAGGAACAGTGTTCAAACACTGCCTTATGAGAAAAGAGGTATAAATCCCTGAGTGGAATGCACACATCACAAATCAGTTTCTCAGAAAGCTTCTCTCTGGTTTTTATCTGATGTTATTTCCTACTTCACCACAGGCCTGAATGTGCTCCCGAATGTCCCTTCACGAATGTGTCCATCATGGAGTTTCAAAACTGCGTAATATAAAGGTTTTGTGTATGTTAGATGAATAGACATATTTATCAGAAAGCAGTTTCACACAAAGCTTCCTTCCAGTTTTTGTCAGAGGTTCCTTCCTTTTTCACCATAGCTGTCCATATACACCTCATATCCCCTGTTAGCATTTTTTTACAAACGGGATTCCCCAATCCTTGTGAGAAGAAAAGTAAAATTCTGTGAGTAGACTGCATATGTCACAAAGCAGCTCCCCGGAAATCTTCTCTCCAGTATCTATCTGAAGATATTTCCATTTTCACCATAAGCCTCAAAGCGCTCCCGAGTATCCCTTATCTGATTAACCTAAAACAGTGTTAGAATATTTCTCAATGAAAATAGAGGCTTGACTGTGTGAGTGGAATTCACGTGACCTAGAGCAGTTTCACAGAAAGCTTTCTTCTGGTTTTTATCGGAGGGTATTTCTTATTCCGCATATTCTTAAGAGCGTTCCCAAATGTCCTTTCTCACGTTCCACAGAAACAGTGATTTCAAACTGCTCATTCCAAAGAATGATTTAACTCTATGAGATGAATACACACATCACAAAGCAGTTGCTCCGAAAGCTTCTCTCCAGTTTTCATTGGAAGACATTTCCTTTCTCAACACAAGCATCCATGCGTCACATAATATCCCTTCACAGAGTCCTGAAAGACAGAGTTTCCAAACTGGAAAATGCAGTGTAAGTTTTAACTCTCTGAAATGAATACACACGTCAGAGAGCAGTTTCTTGGAACACATCCTTCTGGGTTTTCTTTCAGGGTATTTCACCTTTTGCCATAGTCTTCAATGTGCTGCAAAATACCACTTTTTCACTTTTAGATAAACAATGCTCAAACACTGCCTTATGAGAGAACAGGTATAACTCCCTGAGTGGAATGCTCACATCAGAAAGCAGTTTCTCAGAAAGCTTCTCTCCAGTTTTTATCTGAATTTATCTCCTATTTCCCCACAGGCCTAAATGTGCTCCGAATGTCCCTTCGACAATTCGTCCATGACGCAGTTTCAAATCTGCATAATAGAAGGAAAGTTTTATCTATGTGAGATAAGTAGACATATCTATCCCAAAGAAATTTCAAAGAAAGTTTCTTTCCAGTTTTTCTCCAAGGATATTTCCTTTACAACATGGCCGTACATATACTCCCGAATGTCCCCTGGTCGCTTTTCCTCCAAATAGGATTCCCCAATCCTCTATGAGAAGAAAAGTATAACTCTGTGGGTGGAATGCACACGTCACAAAGCAGCTCCTTGGAAATCAAATCTACAGAATCTATCTGGAGATATTTCCGCTTTCACTGTAAGCCTCATAGTGCTCCAGACTATCCCTTAGCTGACTACCCTAAAACAGTGTTAGAATACTGCTCAATGAAAACAGAAGCTTATCTGTGCGAGTGAAGTTCACATGACCTAGAGCAGCTTCACAGAAAGTTTCCTTCTGCTTTTTATCAGAGGGTATTTCTTTTTCAGCATATTCTTAAGAGTGTTCCAAAATGTCCTTTCACAGGTTCCACAGAAACAGTGAATTCAACTGCTCATTCCAAAGAAAGATTTAACTCTATGAGGTGAATACACACAATACAAAGCAGTTGCTCTGAAAGCTTATCTCCAGTTTTCATCAGAAGACGTTACCTTTCTCACCATAAGCCTCCTGGAGACAATTAATATACCTTCACAGATTCCTCAAAGACAGAGTTTCCAAACTGGGCCACATAGTGTAAGCCTTAACTCTCTGAAATGAATGCACACGTCAGAAATCCATTTCTTGGAACGCTTCTTTCTGGGTTTTATTACAGGATATTACTCTTTTTGCCATAGTCTTCAATGTGCTACAAAGTATCACTTTTTCAGTTTTACAGGAATAGTGTTCAAACACTGCCTTATGAGAAAAGCAGTATAACTCACTGAGTGCAATACACATATCACAAAGCAGATTTTCAGAAAGCTTCTCTCCACTTTTTATCTGAAGGTAACTCCTTTTTCCCCACAGGCCTGAATGTTCCTTCGTGAATCCGTCCATGACACATTTTCAAAACTGCGTAATAAAAAAAAATTTTATCTATGTGAGATGAATACACATATCTATCAGAAAGCAGAAGATATTTCTGTATTCATCGCAAGCTTCAAATTGCTCCCTATTATCCCTTAGCTGACTAACCTAAAAGAGTGTTAGAATACTGCTCAATGAAAACAGGAGCTTAACTGTGTGAGTGGACTTCAGGTAACCTAGAGCAGTTTCACAGAATGTTTCTTTCTGGTTTTTATCAGAGGGTATTTCATTTTCAGCATATTCCTAAGATCATTCCCAAATGTCCTTTCTCAGGTTCCACAGAAACAGTGATTTCACACTGCTCAATCCAAAGAACGACTTAACTCTGTAAAATGAATACACACATCACAAAGCAGGTGCTCTGAAAGCTTCTTTCCAGTTTTAATTGGAAGACATTTTCTTTCTTACCACAAGCCTCTGGGCGCCATTAATATCCCTTCACAGATTCCTCAAAGACAGTTGCCAAACTGGGCAATGCAGTGTAAGCTTTAACTCTCTGAAGTGAATGTATACATCAGAGAGTAGTTTCTTGGAATGCTTCTTTCTTTGTTTTATTTCAGGGTATTTCACTTTTCGCCATAGTCTTCAATGTGCTGCAAAATAACACTTTTTCAGTTTTACAACAACTGTGTTCAAAACTGCCTTATGAGAAAAAATGGTATAAGTCCCTGAGTCGCATGCACACATCACAAACAGTTTCTCAGAAAGCTTCTCTCCTCTTTTTATCTGAAGATATTTCCTATTTCCCCACAGGCCTGAATGTGCACCTGAATGTCCCTTCGCAAATCTGTCCATGACACAGTGTCAAAACTGTGAAATAGAAAGAAAGTTTTGTCTATGTGAGATGAATAGACATAGCTATCACAAAGCAGTTTCACAGAAAACTTCTTTCCAGTTTTTGTCTGAGGATATTTCCTTTTTCACCATAGCTGTCCAATACTTCCAACTGTCTCCTGGTAGCTTTTTCTGCAAACGGGATTCCCCAATCCTCTATGAGAAGAAAAGTATAAATCTGTGTGTGAAATGCACAGTTCACAAAGCATATCCTCAGAAATCTTTTCTCCAGCATCTATCTGAAGATATTTCAGCTTTCACTATAAGCCTTTAAGCACTCCCTATTCTCCCTTAGCTGACTAATCTAAAAGAGTGTTAGAATACTGCTCAATGAAAACATAACCTTAACTGTGCAAGTGGACTTCAAGTGATCTAGAGCTGTTTATCAGAGTGTTTCCTGATCTTTTTTATCGAAGGGTATTTCTTTTTAAGCATAGTCTTAAGAGCGTTCCAAATGTCCTTTCTCAGGTTCCATATAAAGAGTGATATCAAGCTGCTCAATCCAAAGAATGATTTAATTCTATAAGATGAATACACACATCACAAAGCAGTTGCTCCGAAAACTTCTCTCCAGTTTTCATCAGAAGACGTTTCATTTCTCACCACAAGCCCAGGGGAACCACTTAATATCCCGTCACAAATTCCTCAAAGACAGAGTTTCCAAACTGGGCTACGTAGGGTAAGCTTCCACTATCTGAAGTGAATGCACATGTCAGACAGCAGTTTCGTGGAATGCTGCTTTCTAGGTTTTCTTTCAGGATATTTCACTTTTCGCCGTGGTCTTCAATGCGCAGCCACATATCACTTTCAGTATACAGTAACAGTGTCCAAACACTGCCTTATGAGAAAAGATGCATAACTCCCTGAGTGTAATGCACACAACACAAAGCAGTTTCTCAGAAAACTTACCTCCAACTTTTATATGAAGATATTTCCTATTACACCACAGGCCTGAAGGTGTCCCTTCGCAAATCCATCCATGATGCAGTTTGAAAACAGCGTAACAGAAAGAAAATTTTATCTATGTGAGATTAATAGACATATCTATGCCAAAGCAGTTTCACAGGAAGCTTCCTTCCAGTTTTTGTCTGAGGATAATTCCTTTGTCACCATACCATCCATATACTCGTGAATGTCCCCTGGGAGACATTTCTCCAAACGGGATTCCCCAATCCTCTATGAGAAGAAAAGTAAAATTCTGTGAATAGAAAGCACATGTCACAAAGCAGCTCCTCGGAAATCTTCTCTCCAGTATCTCTCTGAAGATATTTCCGTTTACAACATAAGCCTCAAATAGCTCAGTATCCCTTAGCTGACTAACCGAAAAGAGGGTTAGAATACTGCCCAATGAAAACAGGAGTGTAACTCTGCAAGTGGACTTCAGGTGAACTACAGCAGTTTCACAGAAACTTTCCTTCTGGTTTTTGTCGAATGGTATTCCTTTTTCAGCATATTCTTAACAGCGTTCCCAAATGTTGTTTCTCAGGTTCCAAGAAACAGTGATTTCAAACTGCTCAATCGAAAGAATGATTTAACTCTATGAGGTGAATATACACATCACAAAGCAGTTGCTCTGAAAGCTTCTCTCCAGTGTTCATTGCAAGTCGTATCTTTCTCCCCTCAAGCACAGGGCCGCCTCTTAATATCCCTTCAAAGATTCCTCAAAGACAGGGTTTCCAAACTGGGCAACGTAGTGTAAGCTTTAACTCTCTGAAAAGAATGCACACGTCAAAAAGCAGTTTCTTGGAATGGTTCTTTCTGGGTTTTATTTCAGGATATTTTGCTTTTTGACATAGTCTTCAAAGCACTGCAAATTATCACTTTCACAGTTTTACAGGAACAGTGTTAAAACACTGCCTTATGAGAAAAGAGGTACCACTCCCTGAGTGGAATGTGCACATCACAAAGCAGTTTCTCAGAAAGCTTCTCTCCAGTTTTTATCTGAAGATATATAATATTTCCTCATAGGCCTGAATGTGCTCTCAAATGTCCCTTCACGAATTTGTCCATGACACAGTTCCAAAACTGCGTAATAGAAAGTTTTATCTATGTGAGACGAATAGACATATCTATCACAAAGAAGTTTCACAGCAAGCTTCTTTCCAGTTTTTGTCTGAAGATATTCCCTTTTTCACCACAGCCATCCCTATACTGCCGAATGTACCCTGGTATCTTTTTCTCCAAGATGGATTCCCCAATACTCTATGAGAAGGAAAGTATGACTCTGTGAATGGAATGCACATGTCACGAAGCAACTCCTGGGAAATATTCTCTCCGGTATCCTACTGAAGATATTTACGGTTTCACCGTAAGCCTCAGAGTGCTCCCGAGTATACCTTAGATGACTATCCTAAAACAGTGTTAGAACATTTCTCAATGAAAAGAGAAGCTTAATTGTGTGAGTGGACTTCACGTGACGTCGAGCAGTTTCAGAGAAAATTTCCTTCTGGTTTTTATCAGAGAGTATTTCTTTTCCAGTATATTCTTAAGAGCATTCTCAAATGTACTTTCTCAGGTTCCACAGAAACAGTGATTTCAAACTGCTCAATCCAAATAATGATTTAACTCCATGAGATGAATACACACATCACAAAGCAGTTGCTCTGAAAGCTTCTCTCTAGTTTTCATCGGAAGCCTCCAGGCACCACATAATATCCCTTCACAGATTCCTCAAAGACAGAGTTTCCAAGCTGGACAATGCAGTGTAATGTTTACCTTTCTGAAATAAATACAAATGTCAGAGAGCAGTTTCTTGGAACCCTTCCTTCTAGGTTTTAGTTCAGGACAATTCACTTTTCCCCATAGTCTTCAATGCACTGCAAATATCACTTTTTCAGTTTTAGAGACACAGTGTTCAAGCACTGCCTTATGAGAAAAGAGGTATAACTCCCACAATGGGATGAACACAACACTAAGCAGTTTCTCAGAAAGCTTCTCTCCAGTTTTTATCTGAAGGTGATACCTATTACCCCTCAGGCCTGAATGTGCTCTCAAATATCCCTTTGCGAATGCGTCCATGATGCAAATTGAAAAGTTTTTAATAGAAACAATGTTTTATATATGTGAGATGAGTAGACATATCTATTGCAAAGCCATTTCACAGAAATCTTCCTTCCAGTTTTTGTCTGACGATATTTCCTTTTTCACCATAGCTGTGCATTTACTCCAGAATGTCCCCTGGTAGCTTTTTCTCCAAACGGGATTACCCAATCCTCTATGAGAAGAAAAGTATAACTCTGTGAGTGGAAAGCACACTTCACAAAGCAGCTCCTCAGAAATCTCCTCTCTAGTATCTATCTGAAGATATTTCTGCTTTCACCATAAGCCTCAAAGTGCTCCGTAGTACCCTTTAGCTGACCAAGCTAAAAGACTGTTAGAATACTGCTCAATGACAACAGATGCTTAACTGTGCAAGTGAACTTCACGTGACCTAGAGCAGTGTCACATAGTGTTTCCTTCTCTTTTTTTATTGGAAGGTATTTATTTTTGAACATATTCTTAAGAGTGTTCCTAAATGTTCTTTCTCAGGTTCCACAGAAACAGTGATATCAAACTGCTCAATCCAAAGGATGATTAAATTCTATGAGATGATTACACACATCACAAAGCGGTTGCTTCGAAAGCTTCTCTCCAGTTTTCATCAGAAGATGTTTCCTGTCTCACCACATACCCAGGGGAACCACTTAATATCCCTTCACAGATTCTTCGAAGACAGCGCTTCCAAACTGGACAACGTAGTGTAAGCTTTAACTCTCTGAAATGAATGCCCACGTCAGAGAGGAGTTTCTCGGAATGCTACTTTCCTGGTTTCATTTCAGGATATTTCACATTTCACCATAGACTTCAATGTGTTGCAAAATATCACTTTTTCAGTTTTACAAGAACAGTGTTCAAACACTGCCTTATGAGAAAAGAGGTATAACTCCCTGTGTGGAATGCACACATCACAAAGCAGTTTCTCAGAAAGCTTCTTGCAGTTTTTACCTGAAGATATCTCCTATTTAACCACAGGCCAGAAACTGTTCCGAATCTCCCTTCACGAATCCATCCATGAGGTAGTTTCAAATCTGCATAATAGAAAGAAAGTTTTATCTATGTGAGGTGAGTAGATACATCTATCACGAAGCAGTTTCACAGAAAACTTCTTACCAGTTTTTTTCTGAGGATATTTACCTTTTTGCCCTAGCTGTCCATATAATCCCAAATGTTCCCTGGTAGCTTTTTCTCGAAATTGGATTCCCCATTCCTTTATGAGATGAAAAGTATAACTCTGGGAGTGGAATGCACACGTCACAAAGCAGCTCCTCAGAAATCGTCTTTCCAGTATCTATGTGATTATATTTCTGTTTTCATCATAAGCCTCAAAGCGCTCCCGAGTATCCCTTAGCTGATAAGCCTAAAACAGTGTTAGAATACTGCACAATGAAAACAGAAGTTTAACTCTGTGAGTGGAATTCACGTGACCTAGAGCAGTTTCACAGAAGGTTTCCTTCTGGTTTTTGTCAGAGAGAATTTCTTTTTCAGCATATTCTTAAGAGCGTTCCAAATGTCCTTTCTCAGGTTCAACAGAAACAGTGATTTCAAACGGCTCAATCTAAAGAATGATTTAACTCTATGAGATGAATACACACATCATAAAGCAGTTTCTCTGAAAACTTCTCTCCAGTTTTCATTGGAAGACATTTCCTTTCTCAACAAAAGACTGCAGGCGCCACTTAATATCCCTTCACAGATTGCTAAAAGTCAGAATTTCCAAACTGGGCAACATAGTGTAAGCTTTAACACTCTGAAATGAATGCACTCTTCAGAGTGCAGTTTCTTGCAACGCTCCTTTCTGGGTTTAATATCTGGATATTTCACTTTTCACCATAGTCTCCAAAGCACTGTAAAACATCACGTTTTTAGATTTACAGAAACAGTGTCCAAACACTGCCTTAGGAGAAAAGAGGTAGAACTCCCTGAGTGGAATGCACACATTGTAAAGCAGTTTCTCAGATTCTCTTTTGTTTTTATCTTAATTTATATTCTGTTTCCCCACAGATCTGAATGTGCTCCTGAATGTCCCTTCGAGATTCCGTCCATGATGCAGTTTCAAAACTGCGTAATAGAAGGAAAATTTTATCTATGTGAGATGAATAGATGTATCTAGCACAAAGCAGTTTCACAGAAAGATTCTTTACAATTTTTGTCTGATGATACTTCCTTTTTCACCATAGCCATCCACATACTCATGAATGTCCCCTGGTAGCTTTTCCTCCAAACGGAATTCTCCAATCCTATATGAGAAGAAAAGTATATGTGTGTAAGTGGAATGCACACATCAAGAAGCAGCTACTCAAAAATCTTCTCTCCAGTACCTATCTGAAGATACTTCCGTTTTCACTGTCTCAAAGAGCTCCTGAGTATCCCATAGCTGTGAAACGAAAAACAGTGTTAGAATACTGCTCATTGAAAACAGAAGCTTAACTGTGTGAGTGGAATTCACGTGACCTAGAGCAGTTTCACAGAAAGGTCCTGTGGTTTTTATCAGAGGGTATTTCTTTTTCAGCATATTCTTATGAGTATTCCCAAATGTCCTTTCTCAGGTTCCACAGAAACAGTGATTTCAAACTGCTCAAATTAAAGAATGATTTAACACTGTGAGATGAATGCACACATCGCAAATCAGTGGCTCCGAAAGCTTCTATGCAGTTTTCATTGGAAGACGTTTCCTTTTTCACCAAAAGCTTCTGGGCACCACTTAATATCCCTTTTCAGATTCCTCAAAGACCGAGTAAACTGGGAATCGGAGTGTAAGCTTTAACTTTCTGAAATGAATGTACACGTCAGAGAGCAGTTTCTTGGAACTCTTCTTTCTCGGTTTTATTTCCAAATATTTCACTTTTCACCATAGTCTTCAATGCGCTGCAAAATATCACTTTATCAGATTTACAGGAACAGTGTTCAAACACTGCCTTATGAGAAAAGAGGTATAACTCCTTGAGTGGAATGCAAACATCACAAAGCAGTTTCTCAGAAAGCTTCTGTCCAGTTTTTATCTGAAGACATCTCCTTTTTTGCCATATGGCTGAATGTGCTCCCGAATGTCCCTTCACAAATCCATCCATGATGCAGCTTTAAAACTATGTAATAGAAAAAAGTTTTATCTATGTGAGAGGAATAGATATATCTGTCACAATGCAGTTTCACAGAAGTCTTCTTTCCAGTTTTCTTGTGAGGATATTTCCTTTTGCACCATAGCAGTCCATATACCCCCGAATGTCACCTGGCAGCTTTTTCTTCAAGCTGGATTTCGCAATCTTCTATGAGAAGAAAAGTATAACCCTGTGAGTGGAATGCACACATCACAGAGAAGCTCCTTGGAAACATTCTCTCCGTATGTATCTGATGATCTTTCCATTTTCACTGTAAGACTAAAAGCACTCCCGGGTATCCCTTACCTGACTAACCTAAAAGAGTGTTAGGATACTGTTCAATGAAAACAGAAGCTTAACTGTGCGAGTGGACTTCATGTGACCTAGATCAGTTTCGCAGAATGTTTCCTTCTCGTTTTTATTGGAAGGTATTTCTTTTTCAGCATATTCTTCAAACAGCTCCCAAAATTACTTTCTCAAGTTCCACAGAAACAGTCTTTTCAGACTACTCAATCCAAAGAATGATTTTACTTTATGCGATGAATACAAACATCACAATGGATTTGCTCCGAAAGCTTCTCTCCAGTTTTCATCGGAAGACGTTTCCTTTCTCACCACATGACTCTGGGTGCCACTTAATATCCCTTCACAGATTCCTCAAAGACAGAGTTTCCAAACTGGGTGACATGTTGCAATCTTTAACTCTCTGAAATGAATGCACAAGTCAGAGAGCAGTTTCCTGGAACACTTCTTTCTGGGTTTATTTCAGGATATTTCACTTTTGGCATAGTCTTCAATGCGCTGTAAAATATCACTTTTACAGATTCAGAGGAACAGTGTTGAAACACTGCCTTATGAGAAAAGAGGTATAACTCCCTGAATGGAAGGCACAAGTCACAAAGAAGTTTCTCAGAAAGCTTCTCTGAAGCTTTTATCTGAAGACATTTCCTATTTCCCACAGGCCTGAATGTTCTCCCGAATGTCGCTTCACGAATCCATCCATGATGCAGTTTCAAAACTTCATAATAAAAAGAATGTTTTATCTATGTGAGATGAATAGACATATCAATCACAAAGCAGTTTCACAGAATGTTTCTTTCCAGTTTTTGTCTGAGCTTATTTCCTTTTCCACCATAGCAGTAAATATACTCCTGAATGTCCCCTAGAAGCTATTTCTCCCAACAGGATTCCACAACCCCCTATGAGAAGAAAAGTTTAACTCTGTGAGTGGAATGCACACGTCACAAAGCAGTTCCTTGGATATCTGCTCTCCAGTATCTATCTGAAGATGTTTTCGTTTTCACCTTTAGCCTCAAAGTGTCCTGACTATCCCTTAGCTGATTCACGTAAAACAGTGTTAGGAGAGTGCTCAATGAAAACAGAAGCTTAACTCTGCGAGTGGACTTGTTATGATCTAGAGCAATTTCACAGAAATTTTCCTTCTGGTGTTTATCGGAGAATATTTCTTTTCTGGCATATTCTTAAGAGCATTCCCAAACATCCTTTCTCAGGTTCTAGAGAAACAGGGATTTCAAACTGTTCAATCAAAAGAATGATTTCACTCTATGAGGTGAATACACACATAACAAAGCAGTTGCTCTGAAAGCTTCTCTCCAGTCTTCATCGGAAGTCGTTTCCTTTCTCTCCACAAGCCCAGTGGTGCCTCTTAATATCCCTTCGAAGATACCTCAAAGACAGAGTTTCCAAACTGGGCAATGTAGTGTAAGCTTTAACTATCTCAAATGTATTCACACGTCAGAGAGCAGTTTCTTGGAAAGCTTCTTTCTGGGTTTTATTTCAGAATATTTCATTTTTCGCCATAGTCTTCAATGTACTGCAAAATATCACTTTTTCACTTTTACAGGAACCTTGTTCAAACACTGCCTTATGAGAAAAGAGGTATAACTCCCACAGTGGAATGCACACACCACAAGGCAGTTTCTGTGAAAGCTTCTCTCCTGTTTTTATATGAAAATATTTCCTATTTCCCCACAGGCCTCAATGTGCTCCCGAATCTCACTTCACAAATCAGTCCATGATGCAGTTTCCACACTGCATAATAGAAATAAAGTTTTATCTATGTGAGATGAATAGTCGTATGTATCACAAAGCATTTTCACAGAAAGCTTCTTTACACTTTTTGTCTGAGGTTATTTCCTTTTTCACCATAGCTGTCCATATACTCCCAAATGTCCCCGGTAGCTTTCTCTACAAAGGGAATTCCCCAATCCTCTATGAGAAGAAAAGTATAACTCTGTGAGTGGAATGCACACTTCACAAAGCAGCTCCTCAGAAATCTTCTCTCCAGTATGTATCTGTAGATATTTCTGCTTTCATCGTAAGCCTCAAAACGCTCCCTAGTACCCCTCAGCTGACCAAGCCAGAAGACTGTTAGAATACTGCTCAAAGAAAAAAGACACTTAACTGTGCAAGTAGACTTCACGTGACCTAGAGCAGTTTCACAGAGTGTTTCCATACTTTTTTATTGGAGGGTAATTCTTTTTGAACATATTCTTAAGAGCGTTCCCAAATGTCCTTTTTCTAAGGTTCCACAGAAACAGTGATATCAAACTGCTCAATCCAAAGAATGATTTAACACTATGAGATGATTACACACATCACAAAGCAGTTGCTCCGAAAGATGTTCTCCAGTTTTCATCGGAAGACGTTTCCTTCCTCACAGGAAGCCCAGGGGAACCACTTAATATCCCTTCACAGATTCCTCAAAGACAGAGCTTCCAAACTCGACAAGGTAGTGTAAGCTTTAACTCTCTGAAATGAATTCACACGTCAGAGAGCAGTTTCTTGGAATGCTTCTTTCTGTGTTTTATTTCAGGATTTTTCGCTTTTCACCATACACTCCAAAGCACTGCAAAATATCACTTTTTCAGTTTTACAGGAGCTGTGTTCAAACACTGCCTTATGAGAAAAGAGGTATAACTCCCTGACTGCAATGGACATATCACAAAGCAGTTTCTCAGAGCTTCTCTCCAGTTTTTTCTGTAGATATCTCCTTTATCACTATATGTATGAATGTGCTCCCGAATGTCCC
This sequence comes from Piliocolobus tephrosceles, assembly GCF_002776525.5. Lineage (NCBI taxonomy): Eukaryota > Metazoa > Chordata > Mammalia > Primates > Cercopithecidae > Piliocolobus > Piliocolobus tephrosceles. The sequence goes on from NC_045452.1 coordinate 68,192,100, forward strand.
TACGTGAATCCGTCCCTGACACAGTTTCAAAATGGCGTAATAGAAAGAAAGTTTAATCTATGAGAGATGATTAGATATATCTATCATATAGCAGCTTCACAGAAAACTTCCTTCCAGAATTTGTGTGAGGATATTTCCTTTTACACCATAGATGTCTAAATACTACCAAATGACCCCTGATGCTACTTCTCCAAACGGAATTTCCCAATCCTCTATGAGAAGAAAAGTAAAACTCTGTGATTGGAATGCACACATCACAAAGCAGCTCCTCAGAAATCAGCTCTCCTGTACCTACCTGAAGATACATTCACTTTCACTGTAAGCCACAAAGCCCTACCGAGTATCCCTTAGCTGACTCACCTAAAACAGTGTTACAATACTGTTCAATGAAAACAGAAACTTAACTGCGCGAAGGGACTTCAGGTGACCTAGAGCAATTTCACAGAAAATTTCCTTCTGGTTTTTATCGGAGGGTATTTCATTTTCAGCATTTTCTTAAGAGCATTCCGAAATGTCCCTTCTCAGGTTCCACAGAAACAGCGATTTCAAACTGCGCAATCCAAAAAATGATTTAACATTATGAGATGAACACACACATCACAAAGCAGTTGCTCCGAAAGCTTCTCTCCAGTTTTCATCGGAAGACGTTTCCTTTCTCACCAGAAGCCTCTGGGTGCCACTTAATATCCCTTCACAGATTCCTCAAAGACAGACTTCCCAAACTGGGCAATGTAGTGTAAGCTTTAACTCTCTGAAATGAATGCACACGCCAGAAAGCAGATTCTTGGAACATTTCTTTCTGGGTTTTATTTCAGAATATTTCACTTAGTGCCATAGTCTTCATTGCACTGCAAATATCACCATTTCTCACTTTTTCAGTTTTACAGGAACAGTCTTCAAACACTGCTTTGTGAGAAAAGAGGTATAGCTTCCTGAGTGGAATGCACACAACGTAGAGCAGTTTCTCAGAAAGATTCTCTCCAGTTTATATCTGAAGATATTCCTATTTCTCCACAGTCCTGAATGTGCTCCCGAACGTCCCTTCGTGAATGCGTCCATGATGTAGTTTCAAAACTGCGTAATAGAAAGACAGTTTTATCTATGTGAGATGAATAGATATATCTATCTCAAAGTAGTTATACCGAAAGCTTTTTTCCAATTTTTGTCTGAGGATATTTTCTTTTACACAATACCCCAAATGTCCCCTGGTAGCTTTTTCTCCAAACGGGATTCACCAATCCTGTAGGAGAAGAAAAGTATAACTCTGTGGGTGGAATGCACACATCACAAAGCAGCTCCTTGGAAATCTAATCTACAGAATCTATCTGGAGATATTTCTGCTTTCACCATAAGCCTCAAAGTGCTCCAGAGTATCCCTTAGCTGACTACCCTAAAACAGCGTTAGAATACAGCTCAATGAAAACAGAAGCTTAACTGTGCTAGTGAAGTTCACGTGACCTAGAGCAGCTTCACAGAAAGTTTCCTTCCGCTTTTTATCAGAGGGTATTTCTTTTTCAGCATATTCTTAAGAGTGTTCCAAAATGTCCTTTCACAGGTTCCACAGAAACAGTGAATTCAACTGCTCATTCCAAAGAAAGATTTAACCCTATGAGGTGAATACACACAATACAAAGCAGTTGCTCTGAAAGCTTGTCTCCAGTTTTCATCAGAAGACGTTACCTTTCTCACCATAAGCTTCCAGGAGACAATTAATATACCTTCACAGATTCCTCAAAGACAGAGTTTCCAAACTGGGCCACATAGTGTAAGCCTTAACACTCTGAAATGAATGCACATGTCAGAAATCCATTTCTTGGAACGCTTCTTTCTGGGTTTTATTACAGGATATTACTCTTTTTGCCGTAGTCTTCAATGTGCTGCAAAGTATCACTTTTTCAGTTTTACAGGAACAGTGTTTAAACACTGTCTTATGAGAAACGAGGTATAACTCCCTGAGTGGAATGCACACATCACAAAACTGATTTTCAGAAAGCTTCTCTCCACTTTTTATCTGAAGGTATCTCCTTTTTCCCCACAGGTCTGAATGTTCCTTCATGAATCTGTCCATGACACAGTTTCAAAACTGCATAATAAAAAAATTTTATGTGAGATGAATACACATATCTATCACAAAGCAGAAGATATTTTCGTATTCATCGCAAGCCTCAAATCGCTCCTGAGTATCCCTTAGCTGACTAACCTAAAAGAGTGTTAGAATATTGCTCAATGAAAACAGGAGCTTAACTGTGTGAGTGGACTTCAGGTAACCTAGAGCAGTTTCACAGAATGTTTCTTTCTGGTTTTTATCAGAGGGTATTTCATTTTCAGCATATTCTTAAGATCATTCCCAAATGTCCTTTCTCAGGTTCCACAGAAACAGTGATTTCAAACTGCTCAATCCAAAGAAAGATTTAACTCTATGAGTTGAATACACACATCACAAAGCAGTTGTTCCAAACGCTTCCGTCCAGTTGTCATCGAAAGATGTTTCCTTTCTCACCACAAGCCTCCAGACGCCACTAAATATCTTTTCAAAGGTTCCTCAAAGACAGAGTTTCCAAACCAGGCAATGTAGTGTAAGCATTAACTCTCTGAACTGAATGCACACGTCAGATAGCAGTTTCTTGGAATGCTTCCTTCTGGGATTTATTTCAGCATATTTCATTTTTTTGCAATAGCCTTCAATGCACTGCAAAATATCACTTTTTCAGATTTACAGGAGCAGTGTTCAAACACTGCCTTATGAGAAAAGAGGTGTACATTGCTGATTGGAATGCACACTTCACAAGCAGTTTCACAGAAACTTTCTCTCCTGATTTTATCTGAAGATATTTTCTATTTCCCCACAGGCTTCAATGTGCTCCCGAATAGCCCCTCGTGAATCTGCCTGTGAGGCAATTTCAAAACTGTCTCATAGAAAGAAAGATTTACCAATTTGGGATGAGTAGACATATATATCACAAAGCAGTTTCACACAAAGCTTCTTTCCAGGCTTTTTGTGAGGGTAATCCCTTTTTCATCATAGCCATCCATATACTCCCGAATGTCCCCTGGTAGCTTTTTCTCCAAACGGGATTCCACAATCCTCTATGAGAGGAAAAGTATAACTCTGTGAGTGGAATGCACACATCACAATGCAGCTCCTCGGAAATCTTCTCTCCAGTATCTATCTGAAGATATTTCCATTTTCACCGTAAGCCTCAAAGTGCTCCCAAGTATCCCTTAGCTGCCTAACCTAAAACAGTGCTAGAATACTGCTCAATGAAAACAGAAGCTTAACTGTGCGAGTGGACTTCACGTGACCTAGATCAAATTCACCGGAAGTCTCCTTCTGGATTTCATGGAGGGTATTTCTTTTTCAGCATATGCTTAAAACCTTCCCAAATGTCCTTTCTCAGGTTCCACAGAAACAGTGATTTCAAATTGCTCACTACAAACAATGATTTAAGTCTATGAGATGAATACACACATCACAAAGCAGTTGCTCCGAAAGCTTCCATCCAGTTTTCATGAGAAGACATTTTCTTTCTCACCACAAGCCTTCGGACACCACTATAATATCCCTTCACAGATTCCTCAAAGACAGAGTTTCCAAACTGGACAATGTAGGGAAAGCTTTAACTCTCTGAAATGAATGCAAACATCAGAGAGCAGTTTCTTGGAACGCTTCTTTCTGGGTTTTATTTCAGGATATTTCACTTTTCGCCATAGTCTTCAATGTGCTGCAAAATACCACATTTTCAGTTTTACAGGAACAGTGTTCAAACCCTCTCTTTTGAGAAAGGACGTATTACGTCCTGAGTGGAATGCACACATCACAAAGCAATTTCTCAGAAAGCTTCTCTACAGTTTATGTCCGAAGATATCTCCTATTTCCCCTCAGGCCAGAATGTCCCTTCGTGAATCCGTCCATGAGGCAGTTTCAAATCTATGTAATAGAAAGAAGGTTTTATCTATATGAGGTGAACAGAAGTATCTATCACAAAGCAGTTTCACAGAAAGCTTCTTTCCAGTTTTTGTCAGAGGACATTTCCTTTTTCATCACAGCCATCCATACACTCCTGAATGTCCCGTGGTAACTTTTTCTCCAAACGGGCTTCTTCAATCCTCTATGAGGAGAAGAGTATAACTCTGTGAGTGGAATGCACACGTCAACAATGCAGGTCCTCGGAAATATTCTCTGCAGTACCTCTCTGAAGACATTTCTCTTTCACCATAAACCTCAAAGTGCTACCAAATATCCTTTAGCTGACTAAACTAAAACAGTGTTAGAATACTGCTCAATGAAAATAGAAGCTTAACTGTGCAAGTAGACTTCACGTGACCTAGAGCCGTTTCGCAGAAAGTTTCCTTCTGGTTCTAATCAGAGGGAATTTCTTTTTCAGCATATTCTTAAGAGCATTCCCAAATGTCCTTTCTCTAGTTACACAGAAAGAGTAATATCAACTGGCTCAATCCAAAGTATGATTTAACTCTATGAGATGATTACACACATCACAAAGCAGTTGCTCCGAAAGCTTCTCTCCAGTTTTAATCGGAAGACGTTTCCTTTGTCACCACAAGCCTCTGGGCGCCACATAATATCCGTTCACAGAATCCTGAAAGACAGAGTTTCCTATCTGGGCAACGTACTGTAAGGTTTAACTCTCTGAAAAGAATGCACACGTCAGAAAGCAGTTTCTTGGAATGCTTCTTTCTGGGTTTTATTTCAGGATATTTCAATTTTCAGCATAGTCTTCACTGTGCTGCAAAATATCATTCTGTCAGTTTTACAGGAAGTGTTCAAACAGTGCCTTAAGAGAATAGAGGTATGACTGCCTGAGTGGAATGCACACATCAAAAAGAAGTTTCTCAGAAAACTTCTCTCCATTTTTTCCTGAAGATATCTCCTATTTCCTGACTGGCCTGGATGTGCTCCCAAATATTCCTTCACGAATCTGTCCATGATGCAGTTTGAAAACTGCATAAAAGAAAAAAACTTTTATCTCTGTGAGATGAATAGACATATCTATCACAAGGGAGTTTCACAGAAATCTTGTTTCTGGTTTTTGTCTGAGGATATTTCCTTTTTCACCATAGCTGTCCATATACTCCCAAATGTCCCCTGGTAGCTTTTTCTCAGAAGGGGATTCCCCAATCTTCTATGAGAAAAAAAGTATAACTCTGTGAGTGGAATGCACACATCAACAATGCAGCTCCTCATAAATATTCTCTGCAGTACCTCTCTGAAGACATTTCTCTTTCACTGTAAGCCTCAAAGTGCTACCAAGTATCCTTTAGCTGACTAAACTAAAACAGTGTTAGAATACTGCTCAATAAAAATAGAAGCTTCTGTGCAAGTAGACTGCACCTGACCTAGAGCAGTTTCACAGAAAGTTTCCTTCTGGTTTTTATTGGAGGGTATTTCATTTTCAGCATATTCATAAGAGCATTCCCAATTGCCTTTCTCAGTTTCCACAGAAACTGGTTTCACACTGCTCAATTCAAAGAATGATTTAACTCTATGAGATGAATACACACATCACAAAGCTGTTTCTCCGAAAACTACTCTCCAGTATTCATCAGAAGACGTTTCCTTTCTCACCACAAGCCTCCGGGTACCCCTTAATATCCTTTCACAGATTCCTTAAAGACAGAGTTTCCAAACTGGGCAACGTAGTGTAAGCTTTAACTCTCTGAAATCAATGCACACGTCAGAGAGCAGTTTCTTCTAATGCTTCTTTCTGGGTTTTATTTCAGGATATTTAACATTTCACTGTAGTCTTCAATGTGCTGCAAAGTATCACTTTTTCTGTTTTACTGGAACAGTGTTCAATCACTGCCTTATGAGAAAAGAGGTTCAACTCCCTAAGTGGAATGCACACATGGCAAAGCAGTTCATCAGAAAGCTTCTCTCCAGTTTTTATCTGTAAATATCTCCTATTTCCCCACAGACCTGAATGTGCTCCTGAATGTCCCCTCGTGAATCCGTCCATGATGCAGTTTCAAATCTGCATAATAGAAAGAAGTTTTTATCTATATGAGATGAATAGAAGTATCTATCACAAAACAGTTTCACAGAATGCTTCCTTACAGTTTTTGTCAGAGGACATATCTTTTTCATCACAGCCATCCATATACTCCCGAATGTCCCCGGGTAGCTTTTTCTCCAAATGGGCTTCCCCAATCCTCTATGAGAAGAAAAGTATAACTCTGTGAGTGGAATGCACACGTCAACAAAGCAGCTCCTCGGAAATCTTCTCTGCAGTACCTCTCTGAAGACATTTCTCTTTCACCGTAAGCCTCAAACTGCTCCCGAGTATCCTTTAGCTGAATAAACTAAAACAGTGTTAGAATACTGCTCAATCAAAACAGAAGCTTAACTGTGCAAGTAGACTTCACGTGACCTAGAGCAGGTCCACAGAAAGTTTCCTTCTGGTTCTAATCAGAATGTATTTCTTTTTCAGCATATTCTTATGAGATGAATACACACATTACTAAGCAGTTGTTCCGAAAGCTTCACTCTAGTTTTCATTGGAAAACGTTTCATTTCTCACTGCAAGCCTCTGGACTCGACTTAATATCCCTTCACAGATTCCTCAAAGACAGATTTTCCAAACTGGGCAACATAGTGCAAGCTTTAACGCTCTGAAATGAAAGCACACGTCAGAGAGCAGTTTCATGGAATGCTTCTTTCTGGTTTTCGTTCAGGATATTTCTCTTTTTGTCATAGTCTTCAATGTGCTGCAAAATATCACTATTTCAGCTTTACAGGAACAGTGTTCAAACACTGCCTTCTGACAGAAGAGATATAACACCATGCGTGGAATGCTCACATCACAAAGCAGATTATCTAAAACTTTTCTCCAGTTTTTATCTGAAGATATCTCCTATTTCCCCACAAGCCTGAATGAGCTCCCGAATGTCCCTTCGTGAGTCCGTCCATAATGCACTTTCAAAACTGCTTCAAAGAAACAAAGTTTTATCTATGTCAGATGAGTAGTCATATCTATCACAAAGCAATTTTACAGAAAGTTTCTTTCCGGTTTTTGTCTGACGATATTTCCTTTTTCATCATTGCCATCCATATACTCCCGATTGTCCCCTGGACTCTTTTTCTCCAAAAGGCATTCTGCAATCCCATATGAGGAGAAAACTATAACTCTGTGAGTGGAATGCACACGTCACAAAACAGCTCCTCAGAAATCTTGTCTCCAGTAAGTATCTGACGATATTTCCCTTTTCACCGTAAACCTCAAAGCGCTCCTGAATATCCCCTATCTGATTAACCTAAAACAGTGTTAGAATACTGCTCAATGAAAATAGAAGCTTTACTGCGCGAGTGGAATTCATGTGACTTAGAGCAGTTTCACAGACAGTTTCCTTCTGGTTTTATTGCAGGGTATTCCTTTTTCAGCATATTCTAAACAGCATTCCCAATTGTTGTTTCTCAGGTTCCACAGAAACAGTGATTTCAATCTGCTCAATCAAAAGAATGATTTAACTCTATCAGTTGAATACACACATCACAGAGCAGTTGCTCCAAAAGCTTCTCTCAAGTGTTCATCGGAAGTCATTTCCTTTCTCCCCACAGTCCCAGGGTCGCCTCTTAATATTCCTTCAAAGATTCCTCAAAGACAGAGTTTCCAAATTGGTTAACATAGTGTAAGCTTTAAATCTCTGAAAATAATGCACACGTCAGAGAGCAGTTTATTGGAATGGTTCTTTCTGGGTTTTATTTCAGAATATTTCACTTTTCGCCATAGTCTTCAAAGCACTGCAAAATATCACTTTTACACTTTTACAGGAAGTGTTCAAACACAGCCTTATGAGAAAACAGGTATAAGTCCCTGAATGCAATGCACACATCAAAAAGCAGTTTCTCAGAAAGCTTGTCTCCAGTTTTTATCTGAAGATATATAATATTTCCCCACAGGCCTGAATGTGCTCTCAAATGTCCCTTCGCATATCTGTCCATGACGCAGTTTCAAAACTGTGTAATAGAAAGAAAGTTTTATGTATGTGAGATGAATAGACATATCTATCACAAAGCAGATTTACAGAAAGATTCTTTCCAGCATTTGTCTGAGGATATTTCCTTTTTCACCATAGCAGTCCATATACTCCCGAATGTCCCCTGGTAGCTTTTTCTTCAAGGAGGAATCCCCAATTGTCTATGAGAAGAAAAGTATAACTCTGTGAGTGGAATGCACATGTCACAAGGCAGGTCATCAGAAATCTTCTCTCCAGTATCCTACTGAAGATATTTTCGTTTGCACTGTAAGCCTCAAAGCACTCCAAAATATCCCTTAGCTGTCTAACCTAAAACATTCCACAGAAACAGTGATTTCAAACTGCTCAATCCAAAGAATGATTTAACTCTATGAGATGAATACCCGCATCACAAAGCAGCTTCTCCGAAAGCTTAACTCCAGTTTTCATCGGAAGACGTTTCCATTCCCACCACAAACCTCAGGGCGCCACTGAATATCCTTTCACAGATTCCTCAAAGACACAGTTTCCAAACTAGGAAATGCAGTGTAAGATTTAACTCTCTAAAATGAATGCAAACAAAGGAAAGCAGTTTCTGGAAACCCTTCTTTCTTGGTTTTATTTCACAATATTTCACTTTGTGCCATAGTCTTCAATGCGCTGCAAAATATCACTCTTTCAGTTTTACAGGAACAGTGTTCAAGCATTGGCTTATGAGAAAAGAAGTATAACTTCCTGAGTGGAATGTTGACATCACAAAGCAGTTTCTCAGAAAGCTTTTCTCCGGTTTTTATCCGAAGATATCTCCTATTTAACCACAGGCCTGAATGTGCTCCCGAATGTCCCTTTGTGAATGCATCCATGATGCAGTTTCAAAACTGTGTAATAGAAAGAAAGTTTTATCTATGTGAGATGAATAGATATATCTATCACAAAGTAGTTTCACCAAACGCTTCTTTCCGGTTTTTGTCTGAGGATATTTCCTTTTTTACCATAGCAGTTCTTATACAACTGAATGTCCCCTGGTTACTTTTTCTTCAAACCAGATTCCCCAATCCTCTATGAGAAGAAAATATAACTCTGTGAGTGGAATGCACACCTCACAAAGCAGCCCTTCTGAAATCTTCTCTCTAGTATCTATCTGAAGATATTTCCATTTTCACCATAAGCCTCAAAGCGCTCCTGTGTATGTCTTAGCTGACTAACCTAAAACAGTGTTAGAACATTTCTTAATGAAAAGAGAAGCTTAACTGTGCGAGTGGACTTCACATGACCTAGAGCACTTTGACAGAAAGTTTCCTTCTGGTTTTTATCAGAGGGTATTTCTTTTTCAGCATATTCTTAAGAGTGTTCCCAAATGTCGTTTCTCAGTTTCCACAGAAACAGTGATTTCAAACTGCTCAATCCAAAGAACGATTTAACTCTGTGAGATGAATTCACACATCACAAAGCAGTTGCTCCAAAAACTTCTCTCCAATTTTCATTGGAAGGCGTTTCCTTTCTCACCAGAAGCCTCTGGGTGCCACTTAATATCCCTTCACAGATTCCTCAAAGACAGAGTTTCCAAACTGGGCAACATAGTGTAAGGTTTAACTCTCTGAAATAAATACGCATGTCAAAGAACAGTTTCTTGGAATGCTTCCTTCAGGGTTTTAGTTCAGGACATTTCACTTTTCGCTGTAGTCTTTAATGCACTGCAAATATCACTTTTTCAGATTTAGAGGAATAGTATTCAAGTTCTACCTTATGAGAAAAGAGGTATAACTACCAGAGTGGAAGGGACACAACACTACGCAGTTTCTTAGAAAACTTCTCTCCAGTTTTTAACTGAAGGTATTTCCTATTACACCACAGTCCTGAATGTGCTCCTGAATGTCCCTTCATGAATCCGTCCATGACGCAAATTGAAATGCTTTTAATAGAAAGAATGTTTTATCTATGTAACATGAGTAGACATAAATACCGCAAAGCCATTTTACAGAAAGCTTCTTTCCAGGTTTGTCTGATGATATTTCCTTTTTCACCATAGCCGTCCATTTACTCTGGAATGTCCACTGGTAGCTTTTTCTCCAAACGGGGTACCCCAATCCTCTATGAGAAGTAAAGCATAACTCTCATATGGGACGAGTGGAATGTACAAGTCCCAAAGCAGCACATCAGAAATCTTCTCTCCAGTGCCTATCTGAATATATTTCCATTTTCACCGAAATCCTCATAGTGCTCCCGACTATCTCTTATGTGACTCACCTAAAACAGTGTTAAAATACTGCACAATGATGGCTGGGTCATATGGTACATCTAGTTCTAGATCCCTGAGGAATCGCCATACTGTTTTCCACAATGGTTGAACTAGTTTACAATCCCACCAACAGTGTAAAAGTGTTCCTATTTCTCCACATCCTCTCCAACACCTATTGTTTCCTGATTTTTTAATGATTGCCATTCTAACTGGTGTGAGATGGTATCTCATTGTGGTTTTGATTTGCATTTCTCTGATGGCCAGTGATGATGAGCATTTTTTCATGTGTCTGTTGGCTGTATGAATGTCTTCTTTTGATCTAGAACTAGATGTACCATATGACCCAGCCATCCCACTACTGGGTATATACCCAAAGGATTATAAATTATGCTACTACAAAGACACATGCACACGTATGTTTATTGCGGCACTATTCACAATAGCAAAGACTTGGAATCAACCCAATTGTCCATCAGTGACAGACTGGATTAAGAAAATGTGGCACATATACACCATGGAATACTATGCAGCCATAAAAAAGGATGAGTTTGCGTCCTTTGTAGGGACATGGATGCAGCTGGAAACCATCATTCTTAGCAAACTATCACAAGAAGAGAAAACCAAACACCGCATGTTCTCACTCATAGGTGGGAACTGAACAATGAGCTCACTTGGACTCGGGAAGGGGAACATCACACACTGGGGCCTATCATGGGGAGGGGGGAGGGGGGAGGGATTGCATTGGGGAGTTATACCTGATATAAATGATGAATTGATGGGTGCTGACGAGTTGATGGGTGCAGCACACCAACATGGCACATGTATACATATGTAACCTGCACGTTATGCACATGTACCCTAGAACTTAAAGTATAATAAAAAAAAAATAAAATAAAATAAAATAAAATAAAATAAAATAAAAAAAAAAAAAATAAAAAATAAAATACTGCACAATGAATACAGAAGCTTAAAAGTGCGAGTGGAATTCACGTGACCCAGAGCAGTTTCACAGAAAGTTACCTTCTGGTTTTTATCAGAGGGTCATACTTTTTCAGCATATTGTTAAGAGCGTTCCCAAATGTCATTTCTCAGGTTCCACAGAACCAGTGATTTAAAACTGCTCAATCCAAAGAACGATTTAACTCTATGAGATGAATACACACATCACAAAGCAGTTGCTCTGAAAGTTTCTCTTCAGTTTTCATCAGAAGACGTTTCCTTTCACACCACAAGCTTCTGGTTGTCTCTTAATATCCCTTCTCAGATTCCTCAAAGACAGAGTTTCCAAACCGGGTGGCAAAGTGTAAGTGATAACTCTCTGATATGAATGCACACGTCAGAGAGCAGTTTCTTGGAATGCTTCCTTCTGGGATTTATTTCAGCATATTTCATTTTTTGCAATAGCCTTCAATGCGATGCAAAATATCACCTTTTCAGATTTACAGGAGCAGTGTTCAAACACTGCCTTATGAGAAAAGATGTGTAAGTCCATGAGTGGACTGCATACATTACAAGCAGTTTCACAGAAACCTTCTCTCCTGTTTTTATCTGAAGATATTTGCTATTTCCCCACAGGCCTGAATATGCTCCCACATATACCTTCGCGAATCTGTCTGACGCATTTTCAAAACTGTCTCATAGAAAGAATGATTTATTAATGTGAGATGAGAGAACATATATATCACAAAGCAGTTTCACCGAAAGCTTCTTTCCAGGCTTTGTCTGAGGCTAATCCCTTTTTCTTCATGCCGTCCATATACTCCTGAATGTCCCCTGGTAGATTTTTCTCCAAACGGGATTCCCCAATCCTCTATGAGAAGAAAAGTATAGCACTGTTAGTGGAATGCACACGTCACAATGGAGCTCCTCGGAAATCTTTTCGCCAGTATCTTTCTGAAGATATTTTCTTTTTCACCATAAGCCTCAAAGCGCTCCCGAGTATCCCTTAGCTGCCTAACCTAAAACAGTGTTAGAATACTGCTCAATGAAAACAGTAGCTTAACTGTGCCATTGGACTTCATGTGACCTAGAGCAGATACACAGGAAGATTCCTTCTGGTTTTTATGGGAGGGTATTTCTTTTACAGCATATTCTTAAGAGTGTTCCCAATTGATCTTTCCCAGGTTCCACAGAAACAGTGATTTAAAACTGCTCAATACAAAGTATGATTTAACTTAATGAGACACATACACACATCACAAAGCAGTTGCGACAAAAGCTTCTGTCCAGTTTTCACCGGAAGACGTTTTCTTTCACACCACTACCCTTCAGATGCCACTATAACATCCCTTCACAGATTCTTCAAAGACAGACTTTCCAAACTGGGCAATGTAGGGGAAGTTTTAAATCTCTGAAATGAATGCAAATGTCAGAGAGCAGTTTCTTGGAACGCTTCTTTCTGGGTTTTATTTCAGGATATATCACTTTTTATCATACACTTCAAAGTGCTGCAAATATCACTTTTTCAGTTTTACAGGAACAGTGTTCAAACACTGTCTTATGAGAAAAGAGGTATAACACCCTGAGTGCAATGGACACATCACAAAGCAGTTTCTCAGAGCTTCTCTCCAGTTGTTTTCTGTAGATATCTTCTTTTTCACTGTACGCTCACTCAAAAGAATGATTTATTTTATTTTTTATTTTTATTATACTTTAAGTTCTAGGGTACATGTGCATAATGTGCAGGTTTGTTACATATGTATACTTGTGCCATGTTGGTGTGCTACACCCATCAACTCATCAGCACCCATCAATTCATTATTTATATCATGTATAACTCCGCAATGCAATCCCACCCCCCATGATAGGCCCCATTGTGCGACGTTCCCCTTCGAAAGAATGATTTAAATCTATGAGATGAACACACACATCACAAAGCAGTTGCTCCGAAAGCTTCTCTCCAGCTTTCATTGGAAGACGTTTCCTTTCTCACCAGAAGCCTCTGGGCGCCCCTTAATATCCCTTCACAGATTCCTCAAAGACAGAGTTTCCAAACTGGGCAACGTAGTGTAAGCTTTAACTCTCTGAAATGAATGCACACGTCAGAAAGCAGATTCTTGGAATGCTTCTTTCTGGGTTTTATTTCAGAATATTTCACTTTGCTCCATAGTCTTCATTGCACTGCAAATATCGCCATTTCTCACTTTTTCAGTTTTACAGGAACAGTGTTCAAACACTGAAAATAAAAAAAATAAAAAAATAAAAAAAAACACGCTAAGGCTGTTCTTGTGGAATTTGCAAAGTGATATTTGGGAGCCCAGTGAGGGATCTGGTGAAAAAGGAAATATCCTCAGATAAAAACTGGAAAGAAGCGTTCTGAGAAACTGCATTGTGACAAGTGAATGCAACTCACAGAGTTAACCTTTCCTTTTCATGGATCCCATCCCTAACCCTGTTTCCTTGAAATCTGCATTAGGGATATTTCGTAGCGCAAGGAAGCTTATGGTGACAAAGGAAATATCCTCAGATAAAAACTAGAAAGTAGCTTTCTGAGAAAATTCTTTCTGACAAGTGAATTCATATCACCGAGTTACAACTTTGTCTTCACGAAGCAGTTTGCTAACACTGTTCTCGTGGAATCTGCAAAATGATATTTGGAAACGCATTGAGGCCTATGGAGGAAAAGGAAATATCGTCAGATAATAACTAGAAAGAAGCTTTCTGAGAGATAGCTTTCTGATGTGTGAATTCATCACACAGAGTTTCACCTTTCCCTTCTTGTAGCAGTTTGCTTACACTCTTCTCGTGGATTCTGCAAATTGATATTTGGGAGATCATTGAGGGCTAGGGTGAAAAAGAAATATCCTCAGTTAAAACCTGGAGAGCTTTCTGAGAAACTGCATTGCGATGTGTGAATGCAACTCACAGAGTTACACTTTTCTCTGCAGTCACCAGTTTGTTAATACAGTTTTCTTGAAATCTGCAACGGGATTCTTCTTAGCGCAATGAAGCTTACAGTGTCAAAGGAAATATCCACAGAGGAAAACTAGAAAGAAGCTTTCTTAGAAACTTCTTGGTTATGTGTGAATTCATCTCACATAGTTACACTTATGTTTCATGGAGCAGTCGATTAACACTGTCTTTGAGGAACCTGACAAGAACTACCTTGGGTTGCATTGAGGCCTCGGCTGACAAAGGAAATATCCTCAATTAAAAACGTGAAGGAAGCTTTGTGAGGAACTTCTCTGTGATAGGTGAATTCATCTCACAGAGTTACAACTTAGTATTCATGAAGCAGTTTGCTGAGAGTGTTTTCGTGGAATCTGCAAAGTGATATTTGGGAGCACATTGAGGCCTATGGTGCAAAAGGAAATATCCTCAGATAATAACTAGAAAGAAGCTTTCTGAGAGATAGCTTTCTGATGTGTGAATTCATCACACAGAGTTCACCTTTCCCTTCTTGTAGCAGTTTGCTAACACTCTTTTCGTGGATTCTGAAAAGTGATATTTGGGAGGTCCTAGCGGGCTATGGTGACAAAGGAAATATCCTCAGATAAAAACTGGAAAGATGAGTTCTGAAGAACTGTACTGCGATGTGTGAATGCAACTTACAGAGTTACACTTTTCTCTTCAGTCATCAGTTTCTTAAAATTTGCGATGGAATACTTCATAGCGCTATGCAGCTTGCGGTGAGAAGGGAAATATCCTGAGATGAAAACGTGAAAGAAGCTTCCTGAGGTATTGCTTTCTGATATGTGACTTCATCTCACAGAGTTACACTACTATTTCGTGCAGCCGTTTGCTAGCACTTTCTTTGTGGATTCTGAGAACTGATATTTCGGATGGGTTTGAAGAGTCTAAGGACAAAGGAAATATCCTCCGAGAAAAACTGGAATGAAGCTTTCTGAGAAACTGCTTTGTGATATATAAATTAATTTCACAGCGTTACACCACTCTTTCATGGAGGAGTTTCCCAGCACTGATTTTGTGGAATCTCATAAGTGACATTTGGATATCATTGAATCCAGTGCTGAATAATGAACTAACCTCAGAAAAATCTGCAGAGAAGAGTTCTCAGCAACTTCTTGCTTGTGGGTGAATTCAGCTCACAGAGTTCCCTGACTGTTTTCTTTTTTTTTTCTCTCTCTTTTTATTTTCTTATTTTTTTTATTATTGTACTTTAAATTCTAGGGTACATGTGCATAACGTGCAGGTTTGTTACATATGTATACTTGTGCCATGTTGGTGTGCTGCACCCATCAACTCGTAAGCACCCATCAATTCGTCATTTATATCAGGTATAACTCCCAATGCAATCCCTCCCTCCTCCCCCAGCCATGATAGGCCCCGATGTGTGATGTTCCACTTCCCGAGTCCAAGTGATGTCATTGTTCAGTTCCCAACTATGAGTGAGAACATGTGGTGTTTGGTTTTCTGTTCTTATGATACTTTGCTAAGAATGATGGTTCCCAGCTGCATCCATGTCCCTACAAAGGACGCAAACTCATCCTTTTTATGGCTGCATAATATTCCATAGTGTATATGCGCCACATTTTCTTAATCCAGTCTGTCACAGATGGACATTTGGGTTGATTCCAAGACTTTCCTATTGTGAATAGTGCCGCAATAAACATACGTGTGCATGTGTCTTTATAGCAGCATGATTTATAATCCTTTGGGTATATACCCAGTAGTGGGATGGCTGGGTCATATGGTACATCTAGATCTAGATCCTTGAGGAATCGCCATACTGTTTTCCATAATGGATGAACTAGTTTACAATCCCACCAACATTGTAAATGTGTTCCTATTTCTCCACATCCTCTCCAGCACGTGTTGTTTTCTGACTTTTTAATGATTGCCATTCTAACTGGTGTGAGATGGTATCTCATTGTGGTTTTCATTTGCATTTCTCTGATCGTGAGTGATGATGAGCATTTTTTTCATGTGTCTGTTGGCTGTATGAATGTCATCTTTTGAGAAATGTCTGTTCATATCCTTTGCCCACTTTTTGATGGGGTTGTTTGTTTTTTTCTTGTAAATTTGTTTGAGTTCTTTGTAGATTCCGGATATTAGCCCTTTGTCAGATGAGTAGATTGCAAAAATGTTCTCCCATTCTGTAGGTTGCCTGTTCAATCTGATGGTAGTTTATTTTGCTGTGCAGAAGCTCTTTAGTTTAATCATATCCCATTTGTCAATTTTGGCTTTTGCTGCCGTTGCTTTGGGTGTTTTAGACATGAAGTCCTTCCACATGCCTATGTCCTGAATGGTACCACCTAAGTTTTCTTCTAGGGTTTTTATGGTATTAGGTCTAACATTTCAGTCTCCAATCCATCCTGAATTAAATTTCGTATAAGGAGTAAGGAAAGGATCCAGTTTCAGCTTTCTACTTATGGCTAGCCAATTTTCCCAGCACCATTTATTAAATAGGAAGTCCTTTCCCCATTTCTTGTTTCCATCAGGTTTGTCAAAGATCACATGACTGTAGATGCGTGGTATTATTTCCGAGGACTCTGTTCTGTTCCATTGGTCTATATCTCTGTTTTGGTACCAGTACCATGTTGTTTTGCTTACTGTAGCCTTGTAGTATAGTTTGAAGTCAGGTAGCATGATGCCTCCAGCTTTGTTCTTTTGACTTAGGATTGTCTTGGCAATGTGGGCTCTTTTTTGGTTCCATATGAGCTTTAAAGCAGTATTTTCCAATACTGTGAAGAAATTCATTGATAGTTTGATGGGGATGGCATTGAATCTATAAATAACTTTGGGCAGTATGGCCATTTTCATGATATTGATTCTTCCTATCCATGAGCATGGTATGTTCTACCATTTGTTAGTGTCCTCTTTTATTTCACTGAGCAGTGGTTTGTAGTTCTCCTTGAAGACGTCATTTACATCCCTTGTAAGTTGGATACCTAGGTATTTTACTCCCTTTGAAGCAATTGTGAATGGAAGTTCATTCATGATTTGGGTCTCTGTTTGTCTGTTACTGGTGTATAAGAATGCTTGTGATTTTTGCACATTAATTTTGTATCCTGAGACTTTGCTGAAGTTGTTTATCAGCTTAAGGAGATTTTGGGCTGAGACAATGGGGTTTTCTAAATATACAATCATGTCATCTGCAAACAGGGACAATTTGACTTCTTCTTTTCCTAACTGGATACACTTTATTTCTTTCTCTTGCCTGATTGTCCTAGCCAGAACTTCCAACACTACGTTGAATAGAAGTGGTGGGAGAGGGCATCCCTGTCTTGTGCCAGTTTTCAAAGGGAATTTTTCCAGTTTTTGCCCATTCAGTATGATATTGGCTGTGGGTTTGGCATAAATAGATCTTATTATTTTGAGGTACGTTCCATCAATACCGAATTTATTCAGCGTTTTTAGCATGAAGGGCTGTTGAATTTTGTCAAAAGCCTTTTCTGCATCTTTTGAGATAATCATGTGGCTCTTGTCTTTGGTTTTGTTTATATGCTGGATTACATTTATTGATTTGCGAATGTTGAACCAGCATTGCATACCAGGGATGAAGCCCACTTGATCATGGAGGATAAGCTTTTTGATATGCTGCTGAATCCGGTTTGCCAGTATTTTATTGAGGATTTTTGCATCGATGTTCATCAGGGATATTGGTCTAAAATTCTCTTTTTTTGTTGTGTCTCTGCCACCTTTGGTATCAGGATGATGTTGGTCTCATAAAATGAGTTAGGGAGGATTCCCTCTTTTTCAATTGAGTGGAATAGTTTCAGAAGGAATGGTACCAGCTCCTCCTTGTACCTCTGGTAGAATTCTGCTGTGAATCCATCTGGTCCTGGACTTTTTTGGTTGGTAGGCTATTAATTATTGCCTCTATTTCAGAGCTTACTCTTGGTCTATTCAGGGATTCAACTTCTTCCTGGTTTAGTCTTGGGAGAGTGTAAGTGTCCAGGAAATTATCCATTTCTTCTAGATTTTCTAGTTGACTTGCGTAGAGGTGTTTATAGTATTCTCTGATGGTAGTTTGTATTTCTGTGGGGTCGGTGGTGATATCCCCTTTATTATTTTTTATTGCATCTATTTAATTCTTCTCTCTTTTCTTCTTTATTAGTCTTGCTAGCGGTCTGTCAATTTTGTTGATCTCAGAAAACCAACTCCTGGATTCATTGAGTTTTTGGAGGGTTTTTTGTGTCTCTATCTCCTTCAATTCTGCTCTGATCTTAGTTATTTCTTGCCTTCTGCTAGATTTTGAATGTGTTTACTCTTTCTTCTCCAGTTCTTTTAATTGTGATGTTAGAGTTTCAACTTTAGATCTTTCCAGCTTTCTCTTGTGGGCATTTAGTGCTATAAATTTCCCTCTACACACTGCTTTAAATGTGTCCCAGAGATTCTGGTATGTTGTATCTTTGTTCTCATTGGTTTCAAAGAACATCTTTATTTCTGCCTTCATTTCGTTATGTACCCAGTAGTCATTCAGAGCAGGTTGTTCAGTTTCCATGTAGTAGAGCGGTTTTGATTGAGTTTCTTAGTCCTGAGTCCTAGTTTGATTGCACTGTGGTCTGAGAGACAGTTTGTTATAATTTCTCTTCTACATTTGCTAAGGAGTGCTTTACTTCCAATTATGTGGTCAATTTTGGAATAAGTGTGATGTGTGCTGAGAAGAATGTATATTCTGTTGATTTGGGGTGGAGAGTTCTATAGATGTCTATTACGTTCACTTGGTGCAGAGTTGAGTTCAATTCCTGGATATCCTTCTTAACTTTCTGTCTCGTTGATCTGTCTAATGATGACAGTGGAGTGTTGAAGTCTCCCATTATTATTGTATGGGAGTCTAAGTCTCTTTGTAAGTCTCTAAGGACTTGCTTTATGAATCTGGGTGCTCCTGTATTTTGTGCATATATATTTAGGATAGTTAGCTCTTCCTGTTGAATTGATCCCTTTACCATTATGTAATGGCCTTCCTTGTCTCTTTTGATCTTTGATGGTTTAAAGTCTGTTTTATTAGAGACTAGGATTGCAACCCCTGCTTTTTTTTGTTCTCCATTTGCTTGGCAGATCTTCCTCCATCCCTTTATTTTGAGGCTATGTATGTCTCTGCATGTGAGATGGGTCTCCTGAATACAGCAGACTGATGGGTCTTGACTCTTTATCCAGTTTGCCAGTCTGTGTCTTTTAATTGAAGCATTTAGTCCATTTACATTTAAAGTTAATATTGTTATATGTGAACTTGATCCTGCCATTATGATATTAACTGGTTATTTTGCTCATTAGTTGATGCAGTTTCTTCCTAGGCTCGATGGTCTTTACATTTTGGCATGTTTTTGCAATGGCTGGTACCGGTTGTTCCTTTCCATGTTTAGGGCTTCCTTCAGGGTCTCTTGTAAGGCAGGCCTGGTAGTGACAAAATCTCTAAGCATTTGCTTATCTGTAAAGGATTTTATTTCTCCTTCATTGATGAAACTTAGTTTGGCTGGATATGAAATTCTGAGTTTAAAATTCTTTTCTATAAGAACGTTGAATATTGGCCCCCACTCTCTTCTGGCTTGGAGACTTTCTGCCGAGAGGTCTGCTGTTAGTCTGATGGGCTTCCTTTTTTGGGTAACCCGACATTTCTCTCCGGCTGCTCTTAAGTTTTTTTCCTTCATTTCAACTTTCGTGAATCTGGCAATTATGAGTCTTGTAGTTGCTCTTCTCGAGGATTATCTTTGTGGTGTTCTCTGTATTTCCTGAATTTGAATGTTGGCCTGCCCTGCTAGGTTGGGGAAGTTCTCCTGGATGATATCCTGTATAGTGTTTTCCAACTTGGTTCCATTTTCCCCCTCACTTTCAGGCACCCCAATCAGACGTAGATTTGGTCTTTTTACATAATCCCATACTTCTTGCAGGCTTTGTTCATTTCTTTTTCTTCTTTTTTCTTTTGGTTTCTCTTCTCACTTCATTTCCTTCATTTGATCCTCAATAGCTGATAATCCTTCTTCCAGTTGATCAAGTCGGTTACTGAAGCTTGTGGATTTGTTACGTATTTCTCGTGTCATGGTTTTCATCTCTGTTATTTCATTTATGACCTTCTCTGCATTAATTATTCTAGCTATCAATTCTTCCACTCTTTTTTCAAGATTTTTAGTTTCTTTCCTTGGGTACGTATTTCCTCCTTTAGCACTGAGAAGTTTGATGGACTGAAGCCTTCTTCTCTCATCTCGTCAAAGTCATTTTCTGACCAGCTTTGATCCGATGCTGGTGATGAGCTGCGCTCCTTTGCATGGGGAGATGTGCTCTTATTTTCTGAATTTCCAGCTTTTCTGCCCTGCTTTTTCTGCATCTTTGTGGTTTTATCTGTCTCTGGTCTTTGATGATGGTGATGTACTGATGGGGTTTTGGTATAGGTGTTTTTCCTTTTTGATAGTTTTCCTTCTAATAGTCAGGACTCTCAGCTGTAGGTCTGTTGGAGATTGCTTGAGGTCCACTCCAGACCCTGTTTGCCTGGGTATCAGCAGCAGAGGTTGCAGAAGATACAATATTGCTGAACAGCGAGTGTACCTGTCTGATTCTTACTTTGGAAGCTTCCTCTCAGGGGTGTACTCCACCCTGCGAGGTGTGCGATGTCAGACTGCCCCTAGTTGGGGATGTCTCCCAGTTAGGCTACTCAGGGGTCAGGGACCCACTTGAGCAGGCAGTCTGTCCCTTCTCAGATCTCAACTTCCATGTTGGGAGATCCACTGCTCTCTTCAAAGCTGTCAGACAGAGTCTTTCGGGTCTGCACAGGCCTCTACTGCTTCCCCTGTTGTTTTCATAGCTGTGCCCTGTCCCCAGAGGCGGAGTCTACAGAGACAGGCAGGTTTCCTTGAGCTGCTGTGAGCTCCACCCAGTTTGAGCTTCCCAGCGACTTTTTTTTACCTACTTAAGCCTCAGCAATGGCGGTCGCCCCTACCCCAGCCTTGCTGCTGCCTTGTGGTTAGATCGCAGACTGCTGTGCTAGCAATGAGGGAGGCTCCGTGGCCGTGGGACCCTCTCGGCCTGGTGTGGGTATAGTCTCCTGGTGTGCCCGTTTGCTTAAAGCGCAGTATTGGGGTGGGAATTACCCGATTTTCCATGTGTTGTGTGTCTCAGTTCGCCTGGCTAGGAAAAGGCATTCCCTTCCCCCTTGCGCTCCCCAGGTGAGGCTATGCCTCTCCCTGCTTCAGCTCTCGCTGGTCGGGCTGCAGCAGCTGACCAGCACCGATTGTCCTGCACTCCCCAGTGAGGTGACCCCAGTACCTCCATTGAAAATGCAGAAATCACTGGTCTTCTGTGTCGCTAGCGGCGGGAGTTGGAGACTGGAGCTGTTCCTATTCGGCCATCTTGCTCCGCCCCTTCCCTGATTGTTTTCATTGAGAAGCTTGCTAAGAGTGTTTTCGCAGAATCTGCAACAAAACACACGGTGGCGCTCCCAGAACACAAATAACCTCAACTCCAAAAGCTTTCTAAGAAACTGTTTTGTGGCTGGAGCCTTGCAGACGTGAATCTTAGCGGGTGGCTGCTGCTGTGAGGCGGTTGTGGAAGGTGTGAGGAGGCTGTGCCTTAATAAAGCTATCCATGGAGAACACTGAAAACTCAGTGGATTCAAAATCCATTAAAAGTTTGGAACTAAAGCCATACATGGAAGTAAATCAGTGGACTCTGGAATATCCCTGGACAACAGTTATAAAATGGATTATCCTGAGATGGGTTTATGTATAATAATTAATAAAAAGAATTTTATAAAAGTACTGGAATGGCATCTCGGTCTGGTACAGATGTTGATGCAGCAAACCTCAGGGAACCATTCATAAACTTGAAATATGAAGTCTGGAATAAATGTGAGAGGAAGTGTGAGAAAACGACTCTTTTAAGACTAAAACATAACATTCCTAGAGGGTGGAGTTTTAACTGTAAGGTGCTACCGTGCAGCTGATCTACCAGCAAAAATACCTTCTGATTTGTCCCTATGCAGATCAGGTGAGCTTCCCATACCAGCAATCTATCTGAAGAGCTGTTATATAAAAAGCCCAAACTGTTGATTATTAGCCAAGTAATGTGAGTAAAATCTATAGGAACATATGAAAATACAACTTAAATAATAAAAAGTGGAATATAAGGAAAGCAATAAATGGATGGGCTGAGCTGCTTCTAACTTGCAAACACATGGTTTGATCTTGAGCACAGACATAACTCGGCCTGTTCCATGAAGGCAGAGCCATGGACCATGGTTTCAGGAAGGACCTGCAGACCGCTTCTCCATACACAATGGTGTGTGTGGACAATGCCGCCGGGGCACCATTGCCAAGTAAGAAGGTGAAGCAAATAAGAAACTTGTGAAGTGGAAATGTTCTAAATGTGATGAGTTACAATAAAAATCATAGTACTCTTTGTAGCACAATTCTTAAGCATGTTATTTTCTGTTGAAGTTTACAATAAAAGGAAAATCGTATGTTTTATACTGTTTACTGAAAGAAAAAGACCATGGCACGTAGGACTCTAGACGGTATCCAGCTGCAGGCCAGAGCTCAGCACCCAGCCTGGGAGGCAAGCTCCATGCCTCAGCAGGTGCTGAGCTGTCACTCACCAAGTCTCACTTGCTTTCAGTCTGACATTTCACGGGAGATTTCTTGTTGCTCAAAAAATGAACTTGCATTTGTCAATGACTGTTTTTTTTCTTACTAGATCTGCAACTTTTCTAAATACACATAGCATGTAATGGTACCTTATTAAAGTGTGTTCCTGTGTGACGATTTTTTACAAATTTGTTATTTTCCATTTTTATTTCAAAATATACATTCAAACATAAAATTAAAAAAAAAGAAACTGCTTTGTGATGTGTGGATTCAACTCACTGAGTTACAGCATTATTTCATGGAGCTGTTGGCTAGCACGGTTTTTGTGGAACCTGAGAACTGATATTTCGGATGCCTTTGAAGACTCTAGGACCAAAGGACATATCCACCGATAAAAATGAGAAAGAATCTTTCTAAGAAACTTCTTTGTGATCTGTGAATTCATCTCACCTAGTTACACCTTTCTCCTCATGAAGCCGTTCGCTAAGACTGTTCTCGTGGAATTTGCAAAGTGATATTTGGGAGCTCAGTGAGGGCTCTGGTGAAAAAGGAAATATCCTCAGATAAAAACTGGAAAGAAGCGTTCTGAGAAACTGCATTGTGACACGTGAATGCAACTCACAGAGTAACCCTTTCCTTTTCATGGATCCCTTCCCTAACCCTGTTTCCTTGAAATCCGCATTGGGATATTTCTTAGCGCAAGGAAGCTTACAGTGACAAAGGAAATCTAAAATTGACACTCTAACATCACAATAAAAAGAACTAGAGAAGCAAGAGCAAACACATTCAAAAGCTAGCAGAAGGCAAGAAATAACTAAGATCAGAGCAGAACTGAAAGAGATAGAGACACAAAAATCTCTCCAAAAAATCAATGAATCCAGGAGTTGGTTTTTTGAAAAGATCAACGAAATTGACAGACTGCTAGCAAGACTAATAAAGAAGAAAACAGAAAAATCAAGTAGACGCAATAAAAAATGATAAAGGGGATATCACCACCGACCCCACAGAAATACAAACTAACATCAGAGAATACTATAAACACCTATATGCAAATAAACTAGAAAATCTAGAAGAAATGGATAATTTCCTGGACACTTACACTCTTCCAAGACTAAACCAGGAAGAAGTTGAAGCCCTGAATAGACCAATAGCAGGCTCTGAAATTGAGGCAATAATTAATAACATACCAACCAAAAAAAGTCCAGAACCAGATAGATTCACAGTTAATTATACGAGGAGTACAAGTAGGAGCTGGTACTACCATTCCCTCTGAAAATATTCCAATCAATGGAAAAAGAAGGAATCCTCCCTAACTCATTTTAGGAGGCCAACATCATCCTGATACCAAAGCCTGGCAGAGACACAACAAAAAAA
>NC_045452.1:68221162-68263733 GCF_002776525.5 Piliocolobus tephrosceles
AAAAAAAAAAAAAAAAAAAAAAGATTATAAATCATGCTTCTATGAAGACACATGCACACATATGTTTATTGCAGCAATCTTCACAATAGCAAAGACTTGAAATCAAACCAAATGTCCATCTGTGACAGACTGGATTAAGAAAATGTGGCACATATACTCCATGGAATACTATGCAGCCACAAAGAAGGATGAGTTTGTGTCCTTTGTAGGGACATGGATGCAGCTGGAAACCATCATTCTTAGCAAACTATCACAAGAAGAGAAAACCAAACACCACATGTTCTCACTCATAGGTGGGAACTGAACAATGAGATCACTTGGACTGGGAAAGGGGAACATCACCCACCGGGGCCTATCATGGGGAGGAGGAAGAGGGGAGGGGTTGCATTGGGAGGTATACCTGATGAACATGACGAGTTGATGGGTGCTGACGAGTTGATGGGTGCAGCACACCAACATGGCACAAGTATACATACGTAACAAACCTGCACGTTATGGACATGTACCCGAGAACTTAAAGTATAATAATAATGAAATAAAAAAAAAAAAAAACGAAAGAAGCGTTCTGAGAAACTGCATTGTGATGTGTGAATGCAACTCACAGAGTTACACTTTTCTCTTCAGTCATCAGTTTGCTAACACAGTTTTTTTGAAATCTGCAACGGGATACTTCTTAGTGCAATGAAGCTAACGGTGTCAAAGGAAATATCCTCAGATAAAAACGTGAAGGAAGCTTTGTGAGAAACTTCTTTGAAATATGTGAATTCATCTCAGAGGTTACAACTTACTCTTCATCAAGCAGTTTGCTGACAGTGTTTTCGTGGAATGTGCAAAGTGATATTTGCGAGCGCATTGAGGCCTATGGTAAAAAAAAGAAATATCCTCAGATAAAAACTGGAAAGAATCGTTCTGAGAAACTGCATTGTGACACATGAATGCAACTCACTGTGTTACCCTTTCCTTTTCATGGATCCGTTCCCTAACCTTGTTTCCTTGAAATCTGCATTGGGATATTTCTTAGCGCAATGAAGCTTCTGGTGACAAAGGAAATATCCTCAGATAAAACCTAGAAGGTAGCTTTCTGAGAAACTTCTTTCTGACACGTGAATTCATCTCACCGAGTTACAAATTTGTCTTCATGAAGCAGTTTGCTAACACTGTTCTCATGGAATCTGCAAAGTGATATTTGGGAGCGCATTGAGGCCCATGGTGAAAAAGGAAATATCCTCAGATAATAACTAGAAAGAAGCTTTCTGAGAGATTGCTTTCTGATATGTGACTTCATCTCACAGAGTTACACTACTATTTCGTGCAGCTGTTTGCTAGCACTGTCTTTGTGGATTCTGAGAACTGATATTTCAGATGGGTTTGAGGAATCTAAGGACAAAGGAAATATCCTCCCAGAAAAACCGGAATGAAGCTTTCTGAGAAACTGCTTTGTGATTTGTGAATTCATTTCAGTGTTACACCACTCTTTAATGGAGGAGTTTGCTAGCACTGATTCTGTGGAATCTCAGAAGTGACATCTTGGATATCGTTGAATCCCATGTTGAATAATGAAATATCCTCAGACAAATCTGCAGAGAAGCCTTCTCAGAAACTTCTTGCTTGTGGGTGAATTCAGCTCACAGAGTTTCCTCATTGTTTTCATTGAGAAGCTTGCTAAGAGTGTTTTCACAGAATGTGCAATAAGACACATGGTGGGCTCAGCTCCAAAAGAAAGACTCTTTCTGAGAAACTGCTCTGTGATGTGTGAATTCAACTCAATGAGTTACAGCGGTATTTCGTGGAGCCGTTGGCTAGCCCCGTTTTTGTGGAATCTGAGAACTGATATTTCGGATCCCTTTGAAGACTCTATGGCCAAAGGAAATATCCACTGATAAAAACTGGAAAGAACTGTTCTGAGAAACTGCATTGTGATGTGTGAATTCAACTCCCAGGGTTACACTTTTCTCTTCAGTCATCAGTTTGCTAACACAGTTTTCTTGAAATCTGCAACGGGATACTTCTTAGCGCAATGAGTTATCAGAAACTTTCTCTCCAGTTTCAACCAGAAGATATTTCCTTTTTCAACACTGGCCTTTATCCACTCTCGAATGTCCCCTTCTGCATTCCAAAAAAATTGTTACCAACCTGCTTAATGAAAAGAAAGATGTAACCCTGTGAGATGAATTCATCTATCACAAAACAGTCTCTCAGAAAGCTTCTTTCTAGTTTTTATCTGAAGGTATTTTTCACCATAGGCTTCTCTGTTCTCTGAATATCACTTTGTAGATTTCACAAAAATAGGGTTATCAAACTGCTTATTGAAAATAGTGGTTTACCTCTGGTAGATGAATTCATCCATCACAAAGAAATTTCCCTGAAAGCTCCTTTCCAGTGTTTATCTGTGCATATTTACTTTTTCACCATCAGCCTCAATGCACTCCCAAATATACCTCCTCAGACAACACAAAAACAGTGAGGCCATACTGTTCAATCAACGACATGGTTTATCATCATGAGGTGAATACACACATCACAAAGCATTTTCTCAAAAACATTCTCTCCAGTTTTTATCTGCAGGTATTTCCTTTTTCAGCATAGGCCTCTGTGAGCTCCCAAATAATCCCTTTTCAATTAACCCAAAACAGTGCTAACAAATGACTCAATGAAAAGAAAGTTGTAATTCTTTGAGAAGAATTCACCCCTTACAAAGCACTTGCTCAGAAAAGCTTCTTTCTAGTTTTTATATGAGGATACTTCCTTTGTCACCCTAAGCTTCAATGCCCTCCGATATATCACATTGCAGATTCCAAGAAAACAATTGTAGCAATCTAATCAATGAAAACAACAGTGCAACTCTGTGAGATGAATTAACACATCCCAAGGCAGTTTCTCAGAAAGCTACTTTTTTGTTTTTATCTGAGGGTATTTCCTATGTCATCGTAGGCCTCAATGTGCTCCAAAATATCCTATTGAATATTCCATGAAAACATTGTTACCAAACTGCTTAATGGAAAGAACGGTATAACTCTGTGAGATGAATTCACACTTCAACAACTAGTTTCTCAGAAAGCTTCTTTCTAGTTTTTATCCCTTTTCACTATAGGCCTCAATGCACTTCCAAATATCCCTTTGCAGATTCCACGAAACCAGTGTTAGCACACTGTTCCATGAAATAAAGGTATAACTCTTTTAGATGAATTCACACATCAGAAAGAACTTTCTCAGAAAGCTTTCTTCTACTTTTACTTGAAGATATTTCCTTTGTCACCATAGGCTTGAATGCAATCCAAAATATTCCTTTTCAGATTCCCTAAAAGTAGTGCTACCAAACTGCAAATTGTGTAACTCTGTGAGATGAATTAAAACATTATGAAGCAGTTTCTCAGAAAGTTTCTTTCTAGTATTTATATGAAGATATTTCCTTTTCCACCATAGGCTTCAATGTATCCCCAAATATCCCTTCTCAGACACCACAAAAACAGTGTTACCAAAGTACTCCCCGAACAGAAACGTTTACCTCTATGAGATGAACACACACCTCACAAAGCAATTTCTCAGAAAGCTTCCTTCCAGTTTTTATTTGAGGGTATTTCTTTTTCCACCATAAATCTCAAAGTGCTCCCAAATATCCCTTTGCAGATTCTACGAAAACAGTTTTAGCAAACTTTTCCACGAAAGGAGAGGTCTAAAATGTGAGATGCATTCACACAGCACAAAGCGGTTTTTCAGAAAGCTTCTTTCTAGTTTTTATCTGAGGATATTTCCTTTGTCAGAATCAGCTTCAATGCAATCCAAAGTATCCCTTCTCAGATTCTCGAAAACAGGGCCACCAAACTTCTCAAAGGAAAGAACCATGTAACTCTGTGAGTTGAATTCACAAATCACAAAGCAGTTTCTCAGAAATCTTCTTTCTAGTTTTGCCTGAGGTTATTTCCTTTTTCACCACAGGCCTCAATACACTCGCGAATATCCCTTTGCAGGTTGCACGAAAACAGTGTTAGCAGACTGCTCCATGAAAAAAAAAGGTGTAAATGTGTGAGATGAATTGACTCATCACAAAGCAGTTTCTCAGAAAACTTCCTTTTGGTTTTTGTCTGAAGATATTTCTGTAGTCACCATAAGCTTTAATGTGCTTCCAAATATCCTATTGCAGATTCCCCAACAACAGTGATACCATAAAAAAATGATGTAAATCTGTGAGATGATTTCACACTTCACAAAGCAGTTTCACAGAAGTCTTCTTTCTAGTTTTCATCTGAAGATATTTGCTTTGTCACAATAGGTTTCAAAGCAATCCAAAATATCCCTTCTCAGATGCACCAAAAACAGTACTACCAAACTGTTCTATAAAACAAATCGTGTAAAATTGTGAGATGAATTAACAGAACAGAAAGTGACTTCTCACAAAGCTTCCTTCTAGTTTTCATATGAGCATATTTACTTTGTCACCATAAGCTTTAAACCGCTCAAAAATATCAGATCGTAGATTCCAAGAAAATAGTGTAAGCAAACTGTGCAATGCCCAGAACAGTGTAGCTCTGTGAGGTGAATTCACACATCACAAAGCAGTTTCTCAGAAAACTCCTTTCTAGTTTTTATCTGAGGATGTTTACTTTTTCACCATATTCTTCAATGTCTTCCTGAATATCCCATTGCAGATTAAACGAAAATAGTGTTAGCAAACTTCTCAATGAAAAGAACAGTGTTACTCAGTGAGATGAATTCACACATCACAAGACGATTTCACCAAGAGCTTCTTTTTCATTTTTCTCTGAGGATATTTCCTTTGTCATTGCAGGTTTCAATGTGTTCCTAAATACTCTATTGCAGATTCCACGAAAACAGTGTTATCAAACTTCTCAATGAAAAGAATGGTGTAACTCTGTAAGATGAATTGACACATCACAAAGCTTTTTCCCGGAAAGCTTCCTTCTAGTTTTCACATGAGTATATTTACTTTTTCACTATAGGCCTCAATGCACTCCAGTATATCCCTTTGCAGATTCCATGAAAACAGTGTTAGCAAACTGCTCCATGAATAGAAAGGTGTAACTTTCTGACATAAATTCCACACATCACAAAAAAATTGCTCAGAAAGCTTCTTTCTACTTTTTAACTGAGGATATTTCCTTTGTCACCATAAGCTTCAATGTGATTCAAAATATCCCTTGTCACATTCTCCAAAAACAGTGCTACCAAGCTGATCCATGTAAAGAATCATGTACCTCTGTGAGATGAATTAACACATCACAAAGTGGTTTCTCAGAGAGCTTCTATTTTTTATATTAGGATATTTCCTTTTCCACCTTAGGATTCAAAGTGCTCCCAAATATCCCTTCCCAGATACCACAAAAACAGTAATGCCAAAGTTCTCCCTCAACAATAACGTTTAGCTCTATGAGATGAATGCACACATCACAAAGGAGTTTCTCCGAAATCTGATATCCTGCTTTTACCTGAAGATATTTCCTTTTTTGCCATAGGACTCTATGCGCTCCCGAATATCCCCTTGCAGATTCCACAAAAACAGTGTGACCAAACTGCTCAATGAAAAGAAATTTTTAACTCTGTAAAATGAATTCATACATCACAAAGCAGTTTCTCAGAAAGCTTCTTTCTAGTTTACATCTGAGGATATTTCCTTTTTTCACCATAGGCCTCATTGTGCTCCCAAATAACTCCTCGCAAAAACCACAAAAACAGTGAGAATGAACTACTGAAATTCAAAAAGGTTAAACTCTATGAGATGAATATACCCATCAAAGAACCGTTTCTCAAAGAGCTTCTCTTCAGTTTTCATCTGAAGTTATTTCCTTTCTCACCATAGGCTTCTCGGAGCTCCCGAGTATCCTATTGCAGATTCCAAAAAAACAGTGCTACCAAACTTCTCAAAGACAGTAAACGTGTAATTCTGTGTAATGAATTCATGCATCCCAAAGAAATTTCTCAGAAAGCTTCTTTTTAGTTTTTATCTCATGATATTTCCTTTTTCACCATCAGCTTCCATGCGCTCCTAATCATCCCTTGTCAGACACCACAAAAACAGTGATGCCAAACTGCTCTCTCAACAAAAATCTTTACCTCTATGAGATGAAAGCACACATCACAAAGGAGTTATCAGAAACTTTCTCTCCTGTTTTACCTGAACATATTTCCTTTTTCAACATTGGCCACTATTTGCTCCCGAATATCCTTTGCATATTCCACAAAAAGAGTGCTAACAAACTGTTCAATGAGAAGAAAGATTTAACTCTGTGAGATGAATTCACCCATCACAAAACAGTCTCTCAGAAAGCTTCCTCCTAGTTTTTATCTGAAGGTATTTCCTTTTTCACCATAGACTTCCCTGCACTCCGAATATCCCTTTGAACATACCACAAAAGCAAGGTTACCAAAGTGCTCAATGAGAAGAATGATTTAACTCTGGGAGATGAAGTCACCCATCACAAAGAAACTTCTCAGAAAGCTTCTTTCTAGTTTTTATCTCTGTATATTCACTGTTCAAACATCAGCCTCAATACGCTCCCAAATATCGCTCCTCAGACACCACAAAAACAATGATGAAAAACTGCTCAATCAAAAACGTTTTTTATGTCTATGAGGTGAATATGAGGTGAAAACAGTTTCTCAAAAACATTCTCTTCAGTTTTGATCTCTAGATATTCCTTTTTTCACCATAGGCCTGTATGAGCTCCAGAAAATCCTTTTGCAGTTTCCCCAAAAACAGTGCTACCAAATTGCTCAATGAATAGAAAGGTGCAACTCTGTGAGATGAATTCACACATCACAAATCAGCTTCTCATAAAGCTTCCTTCTATTTTTTATCTAAGGATATTTCCTTTTTCACCATAGGCCTCAAAGCACTCCCAAATATACCTTTGCAGATTCCACAAAAACAGTGTTAGCAGCAAAGTACCCTGTGAAAAGAATGGTGTAACTCTGTTAGATGAATTCACACAAGACAAAGTAGTTTATCAAAAAGCTTATTTGTAGTTCTTATTTGTGGATGCTTCCTTTTTCAAGGTAGGCCTCAAAGCGCTCCCAAATATCCCTTTGCACTTTTCACAAAAACAGTGTTAGCAAACTGCACCATGAAAAGAAAGGTGTATTTCTGTGAGATGGATTCACACATCACAAACGACTTTCTCAGCTTCTTTCTAGATTTTATCTGAGGATATTTCCTTTCTCACCGTAGGTTGCAATATGGTCCAAAATATCCCTTCTTAGATGCACCAAAGACAGTGTTACTAAACTGCTCCAAGGAAGCAATCATGTAACTTTGTGAGGTGAATTAACACATCAGAAAGCAGCTTCCCAGAAAGCATCTTTCTGGTTTTTATGTGAGGATATTTACTTTGTCACCAAGAGCTTCAATGTGCTCAGAAATATCAGATTTCAGATTCTAAGAAACAGTGTAAGCAAACTGCTCAATGCAAAGAGCAGTGTAACTCTATGAGATCAATTCACACATCACAAAGCAGTGTCTCAGAAAGATTCCTTCTAGTTTTCATCTGAGGACATTTCCTTTTTCATCATATTCCTCAATGCACTCCCGAATATCCAATTGCAGATCAAACGAAAAAAGTGTTAGCAAACTTCTCAATGAAAAGAACAGTGTTATTCAGTGAGATGAATTCACAGATCACAAAGCAGTTTCACAGAGCGCTTCTTTTTGGTTTTAATATGAGTATATTTCTAATGTCCCCATAAGCTTCAAAGCATTCCCAAATACCCTATTGCAGATACAATGAAAAGAGTGTTAACAAGCTGCTCAATGAAAAGAGTAGTGTAACTCTGTAAGATGAATTCACACATCACAAAGTTGGTTTCACAGAAAGTTTCCCTGTAGTTGTTACATGACAATATCTACCTATCTACTTTTTCACTCTAGGTCTCAATGCGCTCCAGGATATCCCATTGCAGATTCCATGAAAACAGTGTTAGCAAACTGCCCTTTGAAAAGAAAGGTGTAACATTCTGAGATGAGTTCACACATCACAAAGAACTTTCTCAGGAAGCTTCCTTCTTGTTTTATCTGTGGATATTTCCTTTGTCACCATAGGCTTCAATGTGATTCAGAATATGAATTCTCAGATTCCCTGAAAACACTGCTACCAAACTGATCCATGAAAAGGATCAAGTAACCCTGTGAGATGAATTAACACATCACAAAGTAGTTTCTCAGAAAACCTCTTTCTAGTTTTTATATGTGGATGTTTCCTATATCACGAAAAGCTTCAATGTGCTCCAAAATATCCCATTGCAGATCCAAGGAAAAGAGTGTTAGTAAACTGCTCAATGAAAACTGCAGTGTAATACTGGGAGATGTATTCACACATCACGAAGCACTTTCTCAGAAAAATCCTTTCTATTTTTTTATGATTATACTTTAAGTTCTAGGATACATGTGCATAACGTGCAGGTTTCTTGCATATGTATACTTGTGCCATGTTGGTGTACTGCACCCATCAACTCGTCAGCACCCATCAATTCGTCATTTACATCAGGTAAAACTCAGAATGCAATCCCTCCCATCTCCCCCCTCCCCATAATAGGCCCCAGTGTGTGATGTCCCCCTTCCCAAGTCCAAGTGATCTCATTGTTCAGTTCCCATCTATGAGTGAGAATATGCGGTGTTTGGTTTTCTGTTCTTGCAATAGTTTGCTGAGAATGTTTTCCAACTGCATCCATGTCCCTACAAAGGACACAAATTCATCCTTTTTTTATAGCTGCATAGTATTCCATGGTGTATGTGTGCCACATTTTCTTAATCCAGTCTGTTACTGATGAACATTTGTGTTGATTCCAAGTCTTTGCTATTGTGAATAGTGCTGCAGTGAACATACATGTGCATGTGTCTTTATAGCAGCATGATTTATAATCCTTTGGGTAGATACCCAGCAATGGGATGGCTGGGTCATATGGTACTTCTAGTTCTAGATCCTTGAGGAATCGCCATATTTTTTTTCCATAATTGTTGAACTAGTTTACAATCCCACCAACAGTATAAAAGTGTTCCTATTTCTCCACATTCTCCCCAGAACTTGTTATTTCCTGATTTTTTAATGATTGCCATTCTAACTGGAGTGAGATGGCATCTCATTGTGGTTTTGATTTGCATTTCTCTGATGGCCAGTGATGACGAGCATTTTTTCCTGTGTCTGTTGGCTGTATGCATGTCTTCTTTTGAGAAATGTCTGTTTATATCCCTTGCCCACTTTTTGATGGGGTTGTCTGTTTTTTTCTTGTAAATTTGTTTGAGTTCTTTGTAAGTTCTGGATATTAGTCCTTTGTCAGATGAGTAGATTGCAAACATTTTATCCCATTAGGTAGGTAGCCTGTTCACTCTGATGGTAGCTTCTTTTGCTGTGCAGAAGCTCTTTAATTTAATTAGATCCCATTTGTCAATTTTGGCTTTTGTTGCCATTGTCTTTGGTATTTTAGACATGAAGTACTTGCCCATGCCTATGTCCTGAATGTTATTACTTATGTTTTCTTCTAGGGTTTTTATGGTCTAACATTTAAGTCTGTAATCCATCTTGAATTAATTTTCGTATAAGGAGTAAGGAAAGGATCCAGTTGCAGCTTTCTACTTATGGCTAACCAATTTTCCCAGCACCATTTATTGAATCGGGAATCTTTTCCCCATTTCTTGTTTTTCTCAGGTATGTCAAAGATCAGAGAGCTGTTAATGTGTGTTATTATTTCTGAGGACTCTGTTCTGTTTCGTTGGTCTATATCTCTGCTTTGGTACCAGTACCATGCTGTTCTGGTTACTGTAGCCTTGTAGTATAGTTTGAAGTCAGGTAACGTGATGAATCCAGCTTTGTTCTTTTGACTTAGGATTGTCTTGGCAATGCAGGCTCTTTTTCGTTTCCATATGAACTTTAAAGCAGTTTTTCCAATTCTGTGAAGAAACTCATTGGTAGCTTGATGCAGATGGCATTGAATCTATAAATTACTTTGGGCATATGGCCATTTTCACAATATTGATTCTTCCTATCCATGAGCATGGTATGTTCTTCCATTTGTTTGTGTCCTCTTTTATTTCACTGAGCAGTGGTATGTAGTTCTCCTTGAAGAGGTCTTTTACATCCCCTGTACGTTGGATTCCTAGGTATTTTATTCCATTTGAAGCAATTGTGAATGGAAGTTCATTCATGATTTGGCTCTAGGTCTGTTACTGGTGCATAGTAATGCTTCTGATTTTTGCACATTAATTTAGTATCCTGAGACTTTGCTGAAGTTGCTTATGAACTTGAGCAGATTTTGGGCTGAGATGGGGTTTTCAAAATATACAATCAGGTCATCTGCAAACAGGGACAATTTGACTTCTTCTTTTCCTAATTGAATACCCTTTATTTCTTCCTCTTGCCTGATTGCCCTAGCCAGAACTTCCAACACTATGTTGAATAGGAGTGGTAAGAGAGGACATCCCTGTCTTGTGCCAATTTTCAAAAGGGATTTTTTCCAGTTTTTGCACATTCAGTATGATATTTGCTGTGGGTTTGCAATAAATCGCTCTTCCTATATTGAGATATGTTCAATCAATACAGAATTTATTGAGGGTTTTTAGTATGAAGGGCTGTTGAATTTTGTCAAAGGTCTTTTCGGCATCTATTCAGATAATCATGTAGTTTTTGTCTTTGGTTCTGTTTATATGCTGGATTACCTTTACTGATTTGCGTATGTTGAACCAGCCTTGCATCCCAGGGATGGAGCACACTTGATCATGATGGATAAGCTTTTTGACGTGCTGCTGGAATCGGTTTGATAGTGTTTTATTGCGGATTTTTGCATCAATGTTCATCAGGGATATTGGTCTAAAATTCTCTTTTTTTGTTGTGTCTCTGCCAGGCTTTGGTATCAGGATGATGTTGGTCCCATAAAATGAGTTAGGGAGGATTTCCTCCTTTTCTATTGAGTGGAATAGATTCAGAAGGAATGGTACCAGCTCCTCCTTGTACCTCTGGTAGAATTCAGCTGTGAATCCATCTGGTCCTGGACGTTTTTTGGTTGCTAGGCTATTAAACATTGCCTCAATTTCAGAGCCTGCTATTGGTCTATTCAGGGATTCAACTTCTTCCTGGTTTAGTCGTGGGATAGTGTAAGTGACCAGGAAATTATCCTTTTCTTCTAGATTTTCTAGTTGATTTGCATAGAGGTGTTTATAGTATTATCTGATGGTAGTTTGTATTTCTGTGGGGTCGGTGGTGATATCCCCTTTATCATTTTTTACTGCGTCTATTTGATTCTTCTCTCTTTTCTTCTTTGTTAGTCTTGCTAGCGTTCTTTCAATTTTGTTGATCTTTTCAAAAAACCAACTAATGGATTCATTGATTTTTTGGAGAGTTTTTGTGTCTCTATCTCCTTCAGTTCTGCTCTGATCTTAGTTATTTCTTGCCTTTTGCTAGCTTTTGAATGTGTTTGCTCCTGCACTTCTCTAGTTCTTTTCATTGTGATGTTAGAGTGTCAATTTTAAATCTTTCCAGCTTTCTCTTGTGGGCATTTGGTGCTTTAAACTTCCCTCTACACATTGCTTTAAATGTTTCCCAGAGATTCTGGTATATTGTGTCTTTGTTCTCGGTGGTTTCAAAGAACATCTTTATTTCTGCCTTCATTTCAATATGTACCCAGTAGTCATTCAGGAGATGGTTGTTCAGTTTCCATGTAGTTGAGTGGGTTTTGATTGAGTTTCTTAGTCCTGAGTTGTAGTTTGATTGCACTGTGGTCTGAGAGACAGTTTGTTCTTATTTCTGTTCTTGCATTTGCTGAGGAGTGCTTTACTTCCAATTATGTGGTCAATTTTGGAATAAGTGTGATGTGGTGCTGAGAAGAATGTATATTCTGTTGATTTGGGGTGGAGAGTTCTGTGGATGTCTATTAGGTCTGCTTGCTGCAGAGATGAGTTCAATTCCTGGATATCCTTGTTAACTTTCTGTCTCATTGATCTGTCTAATGTTGACAGTGGAGTGTTGAAGTCTCCCATTATTATTGTATGGGAGTCTAAGTCTCTTTGTAAGTCTCTAAGGACTCCCTTTATGAATCTGGGTGCTTCTGTATTGGGTGCATATATATTTAGGATAGTTATCTCTTCCTGTTGAATTGATCCATTTAGCATTAGGTAATGGCCTTCTTTTTCACTTTTGATCTTTGATGGTTTAAAGTCTGTTTTATCAGAGACTAGGATTGCAACCGCTGCTTTTTTTGTTCTCCATTTGCTTGGTAGATCTTCCTCCATCCCTTTATTTTGAGTCTATGTGTTTCTCTTCATGTGAAATGGGTCTCCTGAAAACAGCAAACTGATGGGTCTTGACTCTTTATCCAGTTTGCCAGTCTGTGTCTTTTAATTGGAGCATTTAGTCCATTTACATTTAAGGTTAATATTGTTATGTGTGAACTTGATCCTGAGATTATGATATTCACTGCTTATTTTCCTCGTTAGTTGATGCAGTTTCTTTCTAGCATCAATGGTCTTTACATTTTGGCATGTTTTTGCAATGGCTGGTACCGGTTGTTCCTTTCCATGTTTAGGGCTTCCTTCAGGGTCTCTTGTAAGGCAGGCCTGGTGATGACAAAATCTGTAAACATTTGCTTATCTGTAAAGAATTTTATTTCTCCTTCACTTATGAAACTTATTTTGGCTGGATATGAAATTCTGAGTTGAAAATTCTTGTCTTTAATCATTTTGAATATTGGCCCTCACTCTCTTCTGGCTTGGAGAGTTTCTGCTGAGAGATCTGCTGTTAGTCTGATGGGCTTCCCTTTGTGGGTAACCCCACCTTTCTCTCTGGCTGCCTTAAAATATTTTCCTTCATTTCAACTTTGGTGAATCTGACAATTATGTGTCTTGGAGTTGCTTTTCTTGAAATGTATCTTTGTGGCATTCTCTGTATTTCCTGAATTTGAATGTTGGCCTGCCTTACTAGGTTGAGCAAGTTCTCTTGGATGATATCCTAAAGAGTGTTTTCCAACTGATTATATATTCCCCCTCACTTTCAGGCACCACAGTCAGATGCAGATTTGTTGTTTTCACATAATCCCATACTTCTTGAAGGCTTTGTTCATTTCTTTTTCCTTTTTTTTCTTTTGGTTTCTCTTCTCACTTCATTTCATTCATTTTATCCTCAATCGCTGATACTCTTTCTTCCAGTTGATCGAGTCAGTTACTGTAGCTTGTGCATTTGTCACCTATTTCTCGGGTCATGGTTTTTATCTCTGCCAGTTCGTTTATTGGCTTCTTTTTTCAAGACTTTTAGTTTCTTTGCTCTGGGTATGTAATTCCTCCTTTAGCTCTGAGAGGTTTGATGGACTGAAGCCTTCTTCTCTCATCTCGTGAAAGTCATTCTCCGTCCAGCTTTGATCTGTTGCTGGCGATGAGCTGCGCTCCTTTGCAGGGGGAGATGCGCTCTTATTTTTTGAATTTCCAGCTTTTCTGCCCTGCTTTTTCCCCATCTTTGTGGTTTTATTTGCGTCAGGTCTTTGATGATGGTGACGTACTGATGGGGTTTTGGTGTAGGTGTCCTTCCTGTTTGACAATTTTCCTTCTAACAGTCAGGACCCTCAGCTGTAAGTCTATTGGAGATTGCTTGTGGTCCACTCCAGAAGCTGTTTGCCTGGGTATCAGCAGCAGAGGCTGCAGAAGATAGAATATTGCTGAACAGCGAGTGTACCTGTCTAATTCTTACTTTGGAAACTTCCTCTCAGGGGTGTACTCCACCGTGTGAGATGTAGGGTGTCAGTCTGCCCCTAGTGGGGGATGTCTCCCAGTTAGGCTACTCAGGTGTCAGGGACCCACTTGAGCGGGTAGTCTCTCCGTTCTCACATCTCAACCTCCATGATGGGAGATCCACTGCTCTCTTCAAAGCTGTCAGACAGAGTCATTTGCATCTGCAGAGGTTTCTGTTGCTTTTGTTGTTGTTGTTTTTGTTGTTTAGCTGTACCCTGTCCCCAGAGGTGGAGTCTACAGAGACAGGCAGGCTTCCTTGAGCTGCTGTGAGCTCCACCCAGTTCCAGCTTCCCAGTGGCTTTGTTTACCTACTTAAGCCTCAGCAATGTGGGTGCCTCTCCCCCAGCCTCGCTGCTGCCTTGTGGTTAGATTGCAGACTGCTGTACTAGCAATGACGGAGGCTCGGTGGGCGTGGGACCCTCCTGGCCAAGTGTGGAATATAATCTCCTGGTGTGCCCGTTTGCTTAAAGCACTGTATTGGGGTGGAAGTTACCCAATTTTCCAGGTGTTTTGTGTGTCAGTTCCCCTGGCTAGGAAAAGGGATCTACATCTTTCTTTTCATGGAGCAGTTTGTTTACACTGTTTCTGTGGAGACGGCAGGGGGATATTTGGGAGTATATTGAGGTCTACAGTGAAAAAAAAAATCTCAGATAAAACAAGTAAGAAACTTTCTGAGAGACTGCTTTGTGATGTGTGAATTCTTCTGACAGAGGTACACCATTCTTTTCATTTAGCAATTTGCTAACACTGTTTTCCTTAAATCTGCAATGGAATACTTCGGAGTGCATTGAGGTTTATTGTGACAAAGTAAATACCCTCAGACAAAAACTAGAAAGTAGCTTTCTGGGAAACTGCTTTGTCATTTCTTAATTCATCTCACAGATTTATACCATTCTTTTCATTGAGAAATTTCCTAACACTTTTTTATTTTAAAATGCAATGATTTATTGAAGAGCATGTTGAGGAATACGGTGAAAAAGGAAATTACCTCAGATAAAACTAGAAAGATCGTTTCTGAGACACAACTTTGTGTTGGGTGAATTCAACTCACAGAGTTACACCACGGTTTCCATGGAGTAGTTTGGTAGCACTGTTTTTGGGAATCAAAGAAGGTATATTTTGAATTGCATTGAAACCTACGGTGACAAAGGATATAACCTAGAAAGAAGCTTTCTGAGAAATTTCTTTGTGTTGGGTGAATTCATCTAATTGAGTTATACCTTTCTTTTCATGAAGCAGTTTTCTAACAATGTTTTCATGGAAACTGCAAAGGGATATTTGGGAGTGCATTGGGGCCTACAGTAAAAATTGAAATATCCTCAGATAAGAACGAGAAAGAAACATTCTGAGAAACTGCTTGGTTATGTGTTAATTCCTCTCACAGAGTTGTACAATTCTTTTCATGGGTCATTTGGTAATACAGTTTTTGTGGAACCTGAGAAAGGATACTTTGGATCGCATTGAAACCTATGGTGAAAAAGCAAATATCCTATGATAAAAATTAGAAGGAAACATTCTGAGAAATTTCTTTGTGATGTGTGAGATCATTTCACAGAGTTGCACCTTTCTGTTCATGGAGCAGTTTTGTAGCACTGTTTTTGGGTAATATGGGAAAGGCTCTTTTGAATTGCATTGAAGCCTATGGTGACAAAGGAAATATCCTCAGGTAAAAACTAGAAAGAAGGTTTCTAAGAAACAGCTTTGTGATGTGTTAATTCGTCACAAAGAGTTACGCTATTCTTCTCTTGGAGCAGTTTCTG
Source organism: Piliocolobus tephrosceles (assembly GCF_002776525.5). Classification (NCBI taxonomy): domain Eukaryota; kingdom Metazoa; phylum Chordata; class Mammalia; order Primates; family Cercopithecidae; genus Piliocolobus; species Piliocolobus tephrosceles. The sequence continues at coordinate 68,236,640 of NC_045452.1, forward strand.
AATACTGTTTTCGTGGAACTTGCAAAAAGATATATGGAGCACATTGAATCCTATGTTGGCAAAGTAAATATCCTCAGAAAAAACTAGATAGAATCTTTCTGAGAAACTCCTTTGTGATTTGTGAATGCATCTCACAGAGTTACATGATTCTTTTCATGAAGCAGTTTGGTTACTCTGTTTTTGGGGAATCTGAGAAGACATATTTTGGATCACATAGAAGACTACAGTGACCAAGGAAATGCCCTCAGATAAAAACTAGAAAGAAACTTTCTCAGAAACTTCTTTGAGATGTGTAAATTCATCTCACAGAGTTACACCTTTCTTTTCATTTAGCACTTTGCTGACTGCTAACACTGTTTTCATTGGATCTGATAAGAAATATTGGGAAGCACATTGAGGAATATGGAGAAAAAGGAAATATCCTCAGATAAAAACTGGAAAGAGGCTATCTCTGACACTGCTTGGTGATGTGTGAATTCATCTCACAGATTTACATTGTGGTTTTCAATGAGCAGATTGCTAACACTGTTTTCTGGGAACCTGCAATGGGATATTTTGGAGAGCCTTGAAGCTTAGGGTGACAAAGGAAATATCCTCATATAAAACCTGGACAGAAACATTCTGAGAAACTTCTTTGTGATTTGTGTATTCATCTCCAGAGTTACACCTTTCCTTTCATGGAGCAATTTGCTAACACTGTTTTCGTGTATTCTGCAAAGGGATATTTGGGGCACATTGAGGCCTCTAGTGAAAAAGGATATATCCACAGGTAAAATCGAAAAAGAAGCTTTCTGAGAAACTACTTTGTGATGTGTCAATTTACCTCACAGTATTACACTGTTCTTTTCATTGCTCAGTTTGCTACCCTGTTTACTTGGAATCTGCAATGGGATATTTCAGAGCACATTGAAGCTTATGGTGACGAAGGAAATATTCTCATGTAAAAACTAGAAAGAAGCTTTCTGATAAGCCGTTATGATTTATTAATTCAACTCACCAAGTTACACGATTCATTTCCTGGATCAGTTTTGGTATCAATGTTTTTGGGGAATCTGAGAAGGGATACTTTGGACCAAATTGAAGCCTATGGTGCCAAAGGAAATATTCTCAGATAAAAATTAGAAAGAAGCTATCTGAGAAAGTTCCTAATGGAGTCTGAATTCATCTCACAGAGTTACACTTTCCTTTAATGGAGCAGTTTGCTAACACTGTTTTCATGAAATCTGCAAATGGATATTTAGGAGTGCAATGAGGCCTATAATGAAAAAGGAAATATTCTCAAATAAAAACTAGAAACAAGCTTTCTAAGAAACTGCATTGTGATGTGTGAATTCATTTTGCAGAGGTACACCATAATTTTCATTGAGGAGTTTGATTACACAGCTTTTTTGGAATCCACAATAAGATATTTGGGAGTGCATTGAAGCCTATGGTGACAAAGGAAATATCCTCAGATAAAAGTAAAGAAGATGTTTTCTGAGAAATTGCTTTATGATGTGTGAATTCATTTCACAGAGCTACGCCATTCTTTTCATTGAGCAGTTTGATAACACTATTGTCATGGAAACTGCAATAGGGTATGTTGGAGTGCTTCGAAGCCTATGGTGACAAAGAAAATATCCTCAGATAAATACTAGAGAGAATTGTTCTGAGAAAGTTCTCTGTGATGCATGATTTCATTTCACACAGTTACACCTTTCTTTTTATGGTGCCCTTTGCTAACACTGTTTTCATGGATTCTGCAAAGGGTTATTTGGGAGCACATTGAGGCCTATACTGAAAAAAGAAATATTCTCATGGGAAAACTAGAAAGAAATTTTCTGAGAAACCACTTTGTGATGCATGAATTCAACTCACAGAGTTATACTGTTCTTTTCACTGAGCAGTTGGCTAACACTGTTTTCTTGGAATCTGCTATGGGATATTTCAGAGTGCATTGAAGCTTATTGTGAATTTGGAAATATTCTCAGACAAAAACTAGAAAGAAGCTTTCTGAGAAACTGCTCTGTAATGTGTGAATTCATCTCACAGATTTACACATTTCTTTTCATTGAGCAATTTGCTAACACTGTTTTCTTGGTGTCTGCAATGTGATATTTCATGGCGCATTGAAGCCTATGGTGCCAAGGAAATATCCTCAGACAAAAACTAGAAAGAAGCTTTCTCAGAAACTGCTTTGTCATTTGTGAATTTATCTCACAGAGTTACACAACTGATTTCATGGAGCAGTTTGGTAGCACTGTTTTAGAGGAATCTGAGAAGGGATATTTTGGATCACATTGAAGACTATGGTGACAAAGGAAATATCCTCATATAAAAACTAGAAAGAGTTTTCTGAGAAACCGCTTTGAATTGTGATAATTCATTTCACAGCCTTACATGACTCTTTTCATAGGTCTGTCTGTTAGCACTGTTTTTGGGGAATCTGAGAAAAGATATTTTGGATCGCCTTGAACCCTTGGTGACATAGGAAATATCCTCAGATAAAAATTAGAAAGAAGCTTCCTGAGAAAGTTCTCTTTGATATGTGAATTCTTCTCACAGAATTACACCTATCTTTTCCTGGAGTAGTTCACTAACTCTGTTTTCGTGGCATCTGCAAAGGGATATTTGGGAATGTATTAAGGCCAATGATGAAATAGGAAATATACTCAGGTAAAAATTTGAAAGAATCGTTCTGAGAAACTTCATTGTGATGTGTGAATTCATCTCAAAGAGTTACACTGTTCTTTATATTGAGCCTTTTGTTAACACTGTTTTGGTGTAATCTGCAATAGGATATTTGGGGGGCGCATTGAAGAATATGGTGACAAAGGAAATGTCCTCAGATAAAAAAAAAAGCTTTGTGAGAAACTGCTTTGTGTTATCTGAATTCATTTCACAGTGTTACACTTTTCTTTTCAATGAGCAGTTTGTTATCACTGCTTTCCTGGAATCTGCAATGGAATATTTCGGAGTGCATTCATTCATATAGTCACAAAGAAAATATCCTCAGACAAAAATTAGAAATAATCTTTCTGAGAAATCATTTTGTGATATGTTAATTTATCTCACAGAGCTACATAATTCTTTTCATGGATCAGTTTGGAAGCACTGTTTTTGGGGAATCTGAGAAGGGATATTTTGGATCGCATTGAAGACTACTGTGACAGAGGAAATATCTTTATATAAAAACTAGAAAGAAGCTTCCTGCGAAAATTCTTTGTGATGTGTGAATGCATCTCACAGAGTGACACCTTTATTTTCATGGAACAGTTTGCTAACACCATTTTCCTGGAATCTGCAAAGGATATGTGGAAGCGCATTGAGGCCTATGGTGAAAAAGGAAGTATCCTCAGATAAAAACTAGAAAGAAACTTTCTGAGAAACTGCTTTATGATGTGTGAATTCGTCTCACAGAGTTACACATTTCTTTTCATTGAGCAGTTTGCTAACACTGTTTTCTTGGAGTCTGAAATGGAATATTTCATAGTATTTTGAAGCTTTTGGTGCCAAGGAAATATCCTCAGACAAAAACTAGAAAGAAGTTTTCTAAGAAACTGCTTTGTCATCTGTGAATTCATTTCACAGAGTTACAAGATTCTTTTCATGGAGCAGTTTGGTAGCACTGTTTTTGGGGAATCTGTGAAGGGATATTTTGGATTGCATTGAAGCCTATGGTGACAAAGGAAATATACCTGGATTATAACCAGAAAGAAGCTTTCTGAAAAGTTCTTTCTGGTATGTGAATTCATCTCAGGAAATTATACCTTTTTTTTCATCGAGCAGTTTGGTTGTTCTGTTTTTGGGGAATCTGAAAAGGGATTTTCGGGAGCTCATAGGGGCCTAAGGTGAAAAAGAAAATATCTTCAGTTAAAAGCTGGCGAGGTTTTTGAGAAGCCCTTTTGTGATGTATGTATTGATCTCATAGAGATAAACCATTTTGTTGATTGAGCAGTTTGGCATCACAGTTTTTTTGGTGTCTGAGAAGGCATATTTGGCAGTGCATTGAGGCTGATGGTGGAAAAGTAAACATGCACGTATGAAAACTAGAAAGGACATTTCTCAGAAATTTCTTTGTGGTGGATGACTTCATCTCCCAGAAGTAAATCACTCTTTGCATTGAGCAGTGTGATAACCCTGTTTTTGTGAAATCTACAAAAGGATATTCAGAGCACAAAGAAGCCTATGGTGAAAACAGAAATACCCTCAGATAAAAACTAGAAAGATGCTTTCTGAGAGACTTTTTTGTGATGGGTGAATTCCTCTCACAGAGTTAATTTTTTTTTTCATTGAGAAGTTTGGTAACACTGTTTTTGAGAAATATGCAAAAGGATATTCAGGAGTGGATAGAAACCATGGTTGAAAGAGGAATAATCTTCAGGTAAAAAGTGGAGTGAAAGTTTCTGATAACTTCTTTGTGTTACGTGCATTCACCTCATATAGGTAAGGCTTTCTATTTAGAGAACAGCTTGGCGCCCCTGTTTTTGTGATGCCTAAGAAGGGCTCTTTTGGAGTGCATGGAAGAAGATGGTAGAAAAGGAAATATCCAGATATAAAAACTAGAAGGAAGCTTTCTGAGAAACTTCTTTGTAATGGGTGAATTCATGACACAGAGTTACACAATTCTTTCCAAGGATCACTCTGTTAGCGCTGTTTTTGGGGAATCTGAGAAAGGATTTTTTGGATCACATTGAAGGCTATTGTGACATAGGAAATATCCTCAGATAAAAACTAGAAAGAAAGATTCTGAGGAAGTTATTTGTGATGTGCAAATTCATCACAAAGAGTTACACATTTCTTTTCAATGAGCAGTTTACTAAAACTGTTTTAATGGAATCTGCAAAGGCATATTTAGGAGCACGTGGTGGTTAATAGTAAAAAAAGAAATATCTTCAGATAAAAACTTGAATGAAGCTTTCTGAGAAACTGCTTTGTGATTTGTGAATTCACCTCACAGAGGCACATGATACTTTTCATGAAGCAGTTTGGTAGCACTGTTTTTGGGGAATGTGAAAAGTGATATTTTGGATTGCATTGAACTCTATGGTGACAAAGAAAATATCCTCAGATAAAATCTAGAAAGAAATTTTCTGAGAAAGTGATTTGTGATGTTTGAATTTGCCTCACATAGTTATACCATTATTTTCATTGAGAAGTTTGCTAACACTCTTTTTTGGAATCTTTGATGGGATATTCTGGAGCACATTGAGGCCTATGTTGAAAAAGGAAATATCCTCAGATAATAACTAGAAAGAAGTTTTCTGAGATACTGCTTTGAGATGTATGAATTCATCTCATAGAGTTACACTGTTCTTTTCATTTAACAGCATGCTAACACTATTTTCTTGGAATCTGTAATGGGATATATCAGAGTGCATTGACACTTACAGTGACAAAAGGAAATATCATCATATAAAAACTAGCAAGAAACTTTCTGAGAAACCACTCTGTGATGTGTTAATTCATCCCACTGACTAACACGACTCTTTTCATTGATCTGTTTCATAGCAATGTTTTTTGGGTGAACTGAGAAGTCATATTTTGGATCGCTTTGAAGAATATGGAGACTAAGGGATTATCCTCAGATTAAAACTAGAAATAATTTTTATGAGAAAGTTGTTTTTGTTGTGTGAATTCGTCTCACAGAGTTACAACTTTCTGTTCATGGAGCAGTCTAATAATAATCTTTTCGTGGAATCTCCAAAGGGATATTTGGGAGCACTATGAGGCCTACAGTGAAAAAGGAATTATCCTCAGATAAAAATTAGAAAGAAGCTTTCTGAGAAGCTGCTTTGTGATGTGTGAATTCATCTCACAGAGTTACACTGTTCTTTTCACTGAGCTGTTAGATAACACTGTTTACGTGGAAACTGCAATTGGATAATTGGGTGCGAATTGAAGCCTATAGTGACAAAGGAAATATCCTCAGATAAAAACGAAAAATAAGCTTTCTGAGAAACTGCTTTGTGATGTGTGAATTCATCACACAGTGTTATACTGTTGTTTTCATTGAGCAGATTGCTAGCACTGTTTTCTTGGAATCTGAAATGGGATATTCAGATTGAATTGAAGCTTATGTTGACATAAGAAATATCCTTAGATTTAAATTAGAAAGAAGCTTTCTGAGAAGCTTCTTAGCGATGAGTGAATTCATCTCACAGAGTTACACTGTTCTTTTCATTGAAAAGTTTGCTAACACTGTTTTCTTGTAATCTGCAATGGGATGTTTCAGGGCACATTGAAGCTTATGGTGACAATGAAATATCCTCAGACAGAAAAAGAAAGAAACTTTCTGAGAAACTGCTTTGTGATTTTTGAATTCATCTCACAGAGTTACATGATTCTTTTCATGGATCAGTTTGATAGCTCTGTTTCTAGCTAAACTGAGAAGGGATATTTTGGATAGTATTAAAAAAACTGCTTTGTGGTTTGTGAATTCATCTCACATGCTTTTCATGGGGTAATTTGGTAGGACTGTTTTTGGGTAACCTGAGAAGGGATATTTTTGATCGCATTGAAGCCTATGGTCACTAAGGAAATATCCTCAGTTAAATAGCAGAAAGAAGGTTTCTGTGAAAGTTCTTTATTATTTATGAATGCATCTCAAAGAATTACACCTTTCTTTTCATGGAGCAGATTGAAAACACAGTTTTCATCGAGTCTACAAAGGGATATTTGCGAGTGCATTGAGACACATATTGAAAAAAGAAATATCCTCATAGAACATCGAGAAAGAAGCTTTCTGAGAAACAGATTAGTGATGTGTGAATTCAACTCACATAGTTACACTGTTCTTTTCATTGAGCAGTTTGCTGTCACTGTTTTCTTTAAATCTGCAATGGCATATTTCATACCACACTAAAGCATACTGTTTAAAAGAAAATATCCTCACACAAAAACTAGACAGAAACTTTCTGAGAAACTCCTTTGTGATTTGTGAATTCAGGTCAAAAAGTTACACAATGTTTTTAATGGATCAGTTTGATAGCACTGCTTTTGGGGAATCTGAGTAGGCATATTTTGGATCGCATTGAAGCTTATGGTGACAAAGGAAATATCCTCAGATAAAATGTAGAAAAAAGCTTTCCATGAAAGTCCTTTGTAATGTGTGAATTCATCTCACTGAGTTATACATTTCTTTTCATGGAGCAATTTGCTAACACTGTTTTCGTGGAATCTGCAAAGGAATATTTGGGAGTACATTGATGCCTACGGTGAAAAAGGAAACATTCTCAGATAACAACTAGAAAGGAGCTTTCTGAGAAACTTCTTTGTGATGGGTGAATTCAACTCACAGAATTACACTGATATTTTCATTGAGGAATTTGCTAACACTGATTTCTTGGAATCTGTAATGGGATATTTGGGAGTGCACACAAACTTATTGTGAAAAGTGAAATATCTTCTGACAAAAACTAGAAAGATACTTTCTTAGAAAAGTTTTGTTATTCGTGAATTTATCACACAGAATTACATGATTCTTTTCATAGGTCAATTGGATAGCACTCTTTTTGGGGGAATCTGAGAGGGGAGATTTTGGATCACATTGAAGCCTATGGTGACAAAGGAGATACCTCAGATAAAAATTAGAAAGAGGCTTTCTGAGAAACAGCTTTCTGATGGGTGAATTCAACTCACAGAGTAACCCTGTTCTTTTCATTGAGCAGTTTGCTAATACTATTTGCATGGAATCTACGATGGGATATTTTGGAGTGCATTGAAACTTATTGTGAAAAAGTAAAAATCCTCAGACAAAAACTAAAGAAACATTCTCAGAAACTGTTTTGTGATTTGTGAATTCATCACACAGACTTACATGATTCTTTCCATGGATCAGTTTGATATCACTGCTTCTGGGGAAACTGAGAACCAATATTTTGGACCGCATTGAAGCCTAACCTGATAACAGAAATATCCTCAGATAAAAACTAGAAGAAACTTTTGAAGAAAGTACTTTGTGATTTGTGAATTCACCTCAGAGAGACACACCTTTCTTTTCATGGAGCAGTTTGCTAACACTGTTTTCATGGAATCTGCCAACGGATATTTGGGAGCACTTTGATGCCTATAGTGAAAAGGGAAATATCCTCAGATAAAAACTAGAAAGAAGCTTTCTGAGAAACTGCTTTGTGATGTGCGAATTCATCTCACAGAGTTACACGATGCTTTTCATGGATCAGTTTAATAGCACTATTATGGGGGTATCTGAGAAGGGATATTTTGGATCGCGTTGATCAAAATGGGCACTAAGGAAATACCCTCAGATAAAAACTAAGAAGATGCTTTCTGAGAAATTTCGTTGTGACATGTGAATTTATCTCACAAAGTTACAGTTTTCTTTTCATGGAGCAGTTTGTTAACACTGTTTTTGTGGAATCTGCAAATGGATATTTTTTACTGCATTGTGACCTATAGTGAAAAGGAAAATATCCTCAGATAAAAACTAGAAAGAAGTTTTCTGAGAAACTTCTTTGTGATGTGTGAATTCCTTTCACAGATTTACACTGTTATTTTCATGGAGAAGTTTGGTAGCACGGATTTTGGGGATTCAGAGAAGGGATGTTTTGCATCGCATTGAAGCCTATGGTGACAAGGGAAAGATCCTCAGATAATAAACAAAAAGAAGATTTTTCAGAAACTGCTTTTTGTTGTGTGAATTCATCGCACTGAGTTACACTGTTCTTTTCAGTGAGCAGTTTGCTAGCACTGTGTTCTTTTAATTAACAATGGGATATTTCAGAGTGCATTGAAGCTTAAGGTTTTTATTTCTATTTTTTTCTGAGGATATTTCTTTGTCTGAGGATATTTCTGAGAAAATTCTTTGTGATGTGTGAATTCACCTCACACAGAAACATCTTTCTTTTCATGGATCATTTTGCTAAGGCTGTTTTCATGGAATCTGCAAAGGGATATTTGCAAGCACATTGAGGCCTATATTGAAAAAGGAAATATCCTCATAGAAAAACGAGAAAGAAGCTTTATGAGAAACTAGTTAGTTATATATGATTTCACCTCACAGAGTTACACTGTCCTCTTCATTGAGCAGTTTGCTAACACTGGTTTCTGGAATCTGCAGTGGCATATATCGGAGTGCATTGAAGCTTACCGTTAAAAATTAAATATCCTCAGACAACAATTAGAAAGAAACTTTCTGAGAAACTCATTTGTGATTCGTGAATTCACATCACATAGTTACATTATGCTTTCAATGGGTTACTTTGATAGCACTGTTTTTGGGGCATCTGAGAAGGGATATTTTGGATCATATTGAAGCCTATGGTGACAAAGGAAATATCATCATTTAAAAACTAGAAAGAAGCTTTCTGAAAAACTGCATTGTGATGTGTGAATTCGTCTCACAGAGTTACACTTTACTCTTTTCATCGAGCTGTTTGATAACACTGTTTTGGTGGAATATGCAGTAGGATATTTGTTGGCTCATTGAAGCCTATGATGACAAAGTAAATATTCTCAGGTAAAAACTAGAAAGAAGCTTTCTGAGAGACTGCTTTGTGATGTGTGAATTCATCTCACAGAGTTACACTGTTCTTTACATTGAGCAGTTTCCTAACACTATTTACTTGGAATCTGCAATTGGAGAGCATTGAATGGGATCGCATTGAAGCTTATGGTGACAAAGGAAATATCCTCAGATATAAACTAGAAAGAATCTTTCTGAGAAACTGCTTTGTGATGTGTGAATCCATGTCACAGTGTTGCAGCACTCTTTTCATGCAGCTGTTTGGTAGTATTGTTTTTGGGGAATCTGAGAAGGGATATTTTGAATTGCATTGAAGCCTATGGTGACAAAGGAAATAGCCTCAGAAAAAAACTAGAAAGAAGTTTTCTGAGAATCAGCTTTCTGATGTGTGAATTCATTCCTCAGAGATACATTGTTCTTTTCATTGAACAGTTCAGTAACATTGTCATCTTGGGATCTGAAATGGGATATTTCATAATGCATTGAAGCTTTTGGGGAGAAAGGAATTACCCTCATATAAAAACTAGAAAGAAAGATTCGGAGAAACTGCTTCATGAATTGTGATTTCAGCTCTATGAGTTACACCTTTCTTTTCTTTTTTTTTCCCCCATCAATTCATCATTTATATCAGGTATAATTCCCCAGTGCAATCCGGTATATACCCAAAGGATTATAAATTATTCTACTACAAAGACACATGCACATGTATGTTTATTGCGGCACTACTCACAATAGCAAAGACTTGGAATCAACCCAAATGTCCATCAGTGACAGACTGGATTAAGAAAATGTGGCACATATACACCATGGAATACTATGCAGCCATAAAAAAGGATGATTTTGCGTCCTTTGTAGGGACATGGATGCAGCTGGAAACCATCATTCTTAGCAAACTATCACAAGAAGAGAAAACCAAACACTGCATGTTCTCACTCATAGGTGGGAACTGAACAATGAGTTCACTTGGACTCGGGAAGAGGAACATCACACACTGGGGCCTATCATGGGGAGGGGGTAGTGGGGAGGGATTGCATTGGGGAGTTATACCTGATACACCTTTCTTTTCATGGAGCAGTTTTTTAGCACTGTTTTTGGGGAATCTGAGAAGGGATATTGTTGATCACATTGAAGCCTATGGTGACAAAGGAAATATCCTCAGATAAAAACCAGAAAGAAGTTTTCTGAGAAAGAAGGTTTCTGTGAATTCATCTCACAGAGTTCTGCTGTTGTTTTCACTGAGCAGTTTGATAACATTATTTTTGTGGGATCTGCAATAGGATATTTGGGAGCACATTGAGGCCTACGGTGACAAATTAAATATCCTCAGCCTATAACCAAAGAGAAGCTTTCAGAGAAACTGCTTTGTGATGTGAGAATTCATCTCACTGATTTACACATTTCTTTTCATGAAGCAGTTTGCTAACACTATTTTCATGGAATCTGCAGAGCGCTGTTCATGAGTGCATTGAGGCAAACAATGAAAAAGGAAATATCCTCAGAAAAAAAACAGAAAGAAACTTTCTGAGATGTTGCTTTGTGATTTTTGAATTCATCTCACCGAGTTATATTATTCTTTTCATGGTGCAGTTTCCTAGTACTGTTCTTGGGGAATCTGAGAAGGGATATTTTGCATCACATTGAAGTTTGTGGTGACAATGGAACTATCCTCAGATAAAATCTAGAAAGAAACTTTCTGATAAACTTCTTTGTCATGTGAGAATTCATCTCACTGAGTTACGCCATTCTTTCACTGAGAAGTTTGCTAACACTTTTTTCGTGGAATCTGGGATGCGATATTCTGGAGTGCATTGAGGAATATGGTGAATAAGGAAATATCCTCAGATAAAGACTAGAAAGAAGCTTTCTGAGAAACAACTTGGTGATGTGTGAATTCATCTCACACAGTTACACCATTCTTTTCATGGAACAGTTTAGTAGCACTGTTTTTGTGGAATCTGAGAAGGGTATATTTGGACCGCATTGAAGCTAAGGTGATAAAGGAAATATTCTCAGATAAAAACCAAAAAGAATCTTTCTATGAAACGGCTTTGTGATGGGTGAATTCATCTCACAGAGTGACACTGTTCTTTTCATTGAGAAGTTTGCTAGTACTTTTTTCATATAAACTGCAATGGGATATTCGGGAGCGCATTGAGGAATACAGTGATAAAGGAAATATCCTCAGATGAAAATGAGAAAGAAACTTTCAGTGAAACTCTTTTGTGATGTGTGAATTCATCTCATAGAGGTAAGGAATTCTTTTGAAGGAGCACTTTGGCATCACTGTTTTTGTGGTGTCTTAGAAGGAATATCTAAGAGCACATTGAAGTCTACGGTGGCATAGGAAATATCCTCAGAGAAAAACCAAAAAGAAATTTTCTGAGAAACTACTATCTGATGTTTGAATTTATCTCACAGATTTACACCCACACTATTTTCATGGAATCTACAAGTGGATATTCACAAGCACATTGAGGCAAACAGTGAAAAAGGAAATATCCTCAGACAAAAACTAAAAAGAAGCTTTATAACAATCTGCTTTGTGATTTGTGAATACATCTCACAGAGTTACATGATTCTTTTCATGGAGCAATTTGGTAGCCCTGTTTTTGGGGAATCTGAGAAGGGATAATTTAGATCACATTGACGCCTATGTTGACAAAGAAAATATCCTCAGATAAAATCTAGAAGAAATATTCTTAGAAACTTTATTGTGGTGTGGGAATTCATCTCATGGAGTTACACCATTCTTTTCCTTGAGACTTTTGGCAACACCTTTTTTGTGGAGTCTACGATGGGATATTCTGGAGCCCATTGGGGTCTACGGTGAAAAAGAAAATATCTTCAGATAAAACTAGAAACACACTTTTGGAGAAACTGCTGTGTGATGTGTGAATTCATCTCGCAGATTTACACCTTTCTTTTCATGGAAAAGTTTGATAGCACTATTTTGGGGAATCTGAGAAGGGATATTTTGGATCGCATTGAAGCCTGTGGTGACAAAGGTAACATCTTCCAATAAAAACAAGAAAGAAGCTTTCTGAGAAATTTCTTTGTGATTTGTGAATTCACCCCACAGAGTTACACCTTTTCATGGAGCAGTTTTCAAAATACTGTTTTTGTGGAATCTGCAAGGTGATGTATGGGAGCGCATTGAGGTCTATAATGTAAAAGGAAATATTCTCAAAAAAAAAAAATGGAAAGAAGCTATCTGAGAAACTACTTTGGGATTCGTGAACTCATCTCACAGAGATACACTGATGTTTTCATTGAGCAGTTTGAAAACACTGTTTTCGTGGAATCTTCAATAGGATATTTGGGAGCGCATTAAACCTACAGTGACAAAGGATATATCCTCAGACAAAAAACAGAAAGAAGTTTTCTGAGACACTGCTTTGTGACTTGTGAATTTATCTCACAGAGTTACATGATACTTTCCATGGAGCAGTTTGATACCACTGCTTTGGGAAATCTGAGAAGGGTTATTTTGAATGGCATTGGAGCATATGGTGGAAAAAGAAATATTATGGAGACAAGGGAAATATCCTCTGATAAAAACTAGAGACAAGATTTCTGAAAAACTGCTTTTTGATGTGTTAATTCCTCTCACAGAGTTACCTGATACCGTTCATGGATTAGTTTGGTAGCACTGCTGGTGGAGAATATGAGGAAGGATATTTTGGATTGCATGGAAGCAAATGGTAACAAAGGAAACATCCTTAGATAAAAACTAGAAAAAATCTTTCTGAGAAAGTTCTTTGTGATGTGTGAATTTATGTCACAGAGTTACAACTTTCTTTGCATGGAGCAACTTGTTAACACAATTTTTATGGAACTTGGAATGGGATAATTCAGAGCGCAATGATTCCTGGATGGAAAAAGGAAATATTCCCAGATAAAAAATGAAAAGAAGCTTTCCAAGAAACTTCTTTGTGATATGTGAATTCATCTCACAGAATTACACTGTTTTTTTTCATGGAGAAGTTTGGAAACACTGTATTCGATGGATCTACAAAGGGATATTTGGGAGCACATTGAGGAATATGGTGAAAAAGGAAATATCCTCAGAAAAAAACTAGAAAGAAGCTTTCTGAGATACCGCTTTATGATGTGTGAGTTCATCTCATGGATTTACACTCTTCTTTTAATTGAGCAGTTTGCTAACACTGTTTTCTTGGAATCTTCAATGGGATACTTCAGAGCATATTGAAGCTTATGGTGACATTGGAAACATCTTCATATAAAAACATAAAAACTAGAGAGAAGCGTCCTGAAAAACCACTTTGTGATTTTAAACTTCATCTCAGAGAGTTACATTATTCCTTTCATGGATCAGTTTGGTAGCACTGTTTTTGGGGAATCTAAGAAGGGATATATTGGATCGCATTGAAGTCTATGGAGACAAAGGAAATATCCTCAGATAAAAATGAGAAAGAAGCTTTCTGAGAAAGTTCTCTGTGATGTGTGAATTCATGTTACAGAGTTACATCTTTCTTATCATTGAGCTGTTTGCTAACACTGTTTTCGTAGAATCTGCATAGGGATATTTCGTATTGCATTGAGGCCTATGGTGAAAAATGAAATATCCTCAGAGAAAAACTATAAAGAAGCTTTATAAGAAGCTGCTTTGTGATGTGTGAAATCATCTCACAGAGATACACCGTTCTTTTCATTGAGCAGTTTTCTAACACTGTTTTCATGCAATCTGCAAAGGGACAATTGGGAGCAAATTGAGGCCTATCTTGAAAAAGGAAGAATCCACAGATAACAAATAGAAGGAAGCTTTCTGAGAAACTGTTTTGTGATGTGTTAATTTATCTCACAGAGATACACTGTTCATTTCTCTGACCTGTTTGCTAACACTGTTTTCTTCGAATCTGCAATGTGATATTTCGGAGTGCATTGAAGCTTATCGTGACAAAGAAATATCCTCAGACAAAAACCAGAAAGAAGATTTCTGAGAAACTGCACTGTGATTTGTGAATTCTTCTCACAGGGTTAGACAGTTCTTGTCATGGAGCACTTTTGGTAGCACTATTTTTGTGGAATCTGAGAAGGATATTTTGAAATGCTTTAAATACTATGGTGACAAAGGAAATATAATCAGATATAAACTAGAAAGAAGCTTTCTAAGAAACCACTTTGTGATGTGTGAATTCATCTCACAGAGTTACACGATTGTTTTCTTGGAGCAGTTTGCTAACACTGTGTTCGAGGAATCTGCAAAGGAATATTTCTGAGTGCATTGAAGGTTAAGGTGACAAAGGAAATGCCCTCATATAAAAACTAGAAAGAATCTTTCCAAGGAAGTGATTTCTGATGTGTTAATTCATCTCACAGAGTTACAAGATTCCTTTTCGTTGAGCAGTTTACTAACAACGTTTTCATGGAATCTGCAAAGGAATATTTCTGTGCACATTGAAGGTCAAGGTGACAAAGGAAATACTCTCATATAAAAACTAGAAAGAATCTTTTGGAGGAAATGATTTCTGATGTGTTAATTCATTTCACAGAGTTACAAGATTCTTTTCATGGAGCAGTTTTGTAACACTGTTTTTGAGATATCTGAGAAGGGATATTTTTGATCACATTGAAGCCTATGGTGAAAAAGTAAATATTCTCACATAAAAAGTAGAAGGAATTTTTCTGAGAAAGTTCTTTATGATGTGTGAATTCATCTCACAGGGTTACACCATTCTTTTCATTGACCAGTTTGATATCACTGTTTTCGTGGAATCTGCAACAGGATATTTTGGAGCACATTGAAGCCTACCGTGACAGAGAAAATATCCTCATTAAAAACAAAAAGAAGTTTTCTGTGAAATGCTTTGTGATGTGTGAATTCATCTCACAATTACAGTGTTCTTTTCATTCAGCAGTTTGCTAACACTGCTTTCTTGGAATCTGCAATGGGATATTTCAGAGAATATTGTAGCTTATGGTGACAAAGGAAATATCCTCATATATAAAATAAAAAGAAGCATTCTGCGAAACAGGTTTGCCATCCGTTAATTCATCTCACAGAGTTACATGATATGTTTCATGTAGCTGTATGGTAGCAACATTTTTGGGGAATTTGAGAAGGGATACTTTGGAATGCAGTGAAGCCTACAGTAATGAAAGGAATATCCTGAGATACAAATCAAAAAGAAGCTTTCCAATAAGTTTCTTTGTGATATGTGAATTCATCTCACAGAGTTACACTGTTCTATTTATTGAGCAGTTTGTTCACACTGCATTCTTGGAATCTGCAATGGGATATTTCAGAACACATTGAATCTTACGGTGACAAAATAAATATCCTCATACATATGTAACAAACCTGCACGTTATGCACATGTACCCTAGAACTTAAAGTATAATTAAAAAAAATTAGTAAGAAGCTTTCTACGAAACTGCTTTCTGATACCCTAATTCATCTCATGGAATTACAAGATTCTTTTCATGGATCAGTTTGGTACCAACGTTTTTAGGGAATCCAGGAAGGGTTATTTTGGATCATATTGAAGAATATGGTGACAAAGGAAATATACTCAGATAAAGCTAGAAAGAACCTTTCTGGGAAAGTTATTTGTGATGTGTGAATTCATCTCACAGAGTTACACATTTCTTGCTTTGGAACAGTTTGCCTGCACTGTTTTCATGGAATCTGCAAAGAAATATTTGAGAAAGCATTGAGGCCTATTCTGTAAAAGGAAATATCCTCAGATAAAAACTAGAAAGAAGCTTTGTGAAAAACTGCCTTGTGATGTGTGAATTCATCTCACAGAGTTTCACTGTTGCCTACATTGAGCAGTTTGCTAACACTATTTTCCTGGAATCTGCAATGTATTATTTCAGAGTGGATTGAATCTTAGGGTGACAAATGAAATATCTTCAGACAAAAGCAAACAGTAGCTTTCTGAGAAACTGCTTTGTGCTTTGTGAATTCATCTCACAGAGTTACACTGTTCTTTTCATTGAGCTGTTTGATAATACTGTTTTCGTGGAATCTGCATTGGAATATTTGGGAGAGCATTGAAGATTTTGATGACAAAGGAAATATCGCCAGATAAAAACCAAAAGGAACTTTCTGAGGACCTGCTTTGTGATAAGGGAATTCATCTCACACAGTTACACATTTCTTTTCATGGAGCAGTCTGCCTACACTGTTTTCGTGAAATCTCTAAAGACATATATGGGAGGGCATTGAGGCCTATGGCGAAAAAGGAAATATCCTCAGAGAAAAACTAGAAAGAAGCTATCTGATAAACTGCTTTGTCATGTGTGAATTCATCTCACAGTGTCACAGTGTTCTTTTCATTAAGCAGTTTGCTAACACTGTTTTCTTTGTATCAACAATGGGATATATTGGAGCCCGCAGAAGCTTATGGTGACAAAGGAAATATCCTCATATAAAAATATAAAGATGCTAGATAGAAGAGATCTGAGAAAGTGGTTTGTGATTTGCGAATTTATCTCACAGAGTTACATGATTCTTTTCATGGAGCAGTTTTGTTGCACTGTTTTTGGGGAATCTGAGAAGGGATATTTCAGATCGCATTGAAGCCTGTGATGACAAAATAAGTATCCTCAGATAAAAACTAGAAGGAAGCTTTCTCAGAAAGTTCTTTGTGATATGTGAATTCATCTAACAGACTTACACCATCCTTTACATTAAGCAGATTGATAACCTTGTTTTCGTGGAATCTGCCACAGGATATTTGTGAGTGCATTGGACCCTATGGTGACAAAGGAAATATCCTCAGATAATAAACTGAAAAGAAGCTTTCTAAGAGATTGCTTGGTGATGAGTGAATTGATCTCACAGAGTTACACTGTTCTTTTCATTGAGAAGTTTGCTAACACTGTTTTCTTGGAATGTGAAATGGGATATTTTGGAGTGCATTGAAGCTTATGGTGACAAAGTAAATATCCTCAGACAAAACTAGAAAGAAGCTTCATGGGAAACTGCTTCGGGATGGATCAATTTATGTCACAAAGTTACATCATTGTTTCATGAAGCAGTTTGCTAGCACTGTTTTTGTGGAATCTGCAGAGGGATATTTGGGAGCGCATAGAGGACTAAGTTGATAAAATAAATTATTCAGGTGACAATTGGAGAGAAGCTTTCAGAGAAACCCCTTTGTGATAAGTGTATTCATCTCATAGAGATGTGTTTCTTTTGAGGTAGCACTTTCACAACACTGTTTTCGTGATGTCTCAGAAGGAATATTTCGAAGCACATTGAAGCCTATGGTGGAAAAGTAAATATCCTCATATGAAAACTAGAAAGAAGCTTTCTGAGAAACCACTTTGTGATGTGTTAATTTATCTCTTCAAGTTACACAATTCTTTTCATGGGGCAGATTGGTAGCACTGTTTCTGGGGAATCTCAGAAGGGATATTTTGGATTGCATTGAGGCCTATGGTGACAAAGGAAATATCCTCAGATAAAATCTAAAAAGAAGCATCCTGAGAAACTGCTTTGTGGTGTGTGAATTCATCTCACAGAGTTACATTATTGTCTTCATTCAGCAGTTTGCTAACAATGTTTTCTTGGAATCTGCAATGTGATATGTGGGAGTGCATTGAAGCCTATGGTGAAAATGGAAATATCCTTAGATAAAAACCAAAAAGAAGTTTTCTGAGAAACTGCTTTGTGATGGGTGAATTCATCTCACAGAGTTACACTCTTCTTCTCATTGAGCAGATTGCTAACACTGTTATCTTGGAATCGGCAATGGGATATTTTGGAGCACATTGAAGCTTTGTCTGATAAAGGAAATATCCTCAGACAAAAACTAGAAAAAAGCTTTCTAAGAAACTGCTTTGTGATTTTTGAATTCGTCTCACAGAGTTACACGATTATTTTCATGGAGCAGTTTGGTAGCACCGTTTTTATGAAATCTGCAAAGGGATATTTGGGACATCCTAGAGACCAACGATGAGAAAGAAAATAACTTCAGATAAAAACTGGAGAGGAGCTTTTTGAGAAACGGTTTTGTGATGTGTCTGTTCACCTCATAGAGTTTTACCTTTTTGTTGATTGAGAAGTTCAGCATCACAGTTTTTGTGGTATCTGAGAGGAGATATTTGGAAGCACATTGAAGCCTATGGTGAAAAAGGAAATATTCTCAGATTTAAACTAGAAATAAGTTTTCTGAGAAACAGCTTTGTGGTGTGTGAATTCAACTCACAGAGTTACACCTTTCTTTTCATTGAGCAGTTTGGTAGCACTGTTTTGTTGGAATCTGCAAAGGGATATTCAGGAGCACATATGGTCTAATGGCAAAACAGGAAATATCTTCAGGTAAAAACTGGAGAGAAGCTTTCTGAGAAACTCCTTTGTGATGTGTGCATTCACCTCATACAGCTAAATGTTTCTGTTGAGGGAGCAGTTTGGCATCACTGTTTTTTTGGTGTCTGAGAAGGAATATTTGGCAATACATTTAAGCCTTTGGTGGAAAAGGAAATATCCTCATATATAAACTAGAAAGAAGCCTCCTGAGAAACTACTATGTGATGGGCAAGTTTAGCTGATGGAGTTACATCATTCATTTTTTATAGAGAAGTTTGTTAGCACTGTTTTGTGGAATCAGCAGAGGGATATTTTGGAGCACATGGAAGCCTAAGGTGAAAAAAGAAAATACTTCAGGTAACAACTGGAGAGAAGCTTTTGGAGAAACTCCTTTGTGATATGTTCATTAGTTTCATAGAGCTAAACATTTCTGTTGAGGTAGCACTGTGGCATCACTGTTTTTATGGTGTCTGAGAAGGGATATTTTGGAGTGCATTGAAGCCTATGGTCGAAAAGGAAATACCCTCAGAAAAAATCTGGAAAGAAGCTTCCTGAGAAAATACTTTGTGATGGGTGAATTTATCTCACAGAATTAAAACTTTCTTTTCATTGCAAAGTTTGGTAGCACTGTTTTTGTGGAATCTACTGTGGTATATTTCGTAGTGCATAGAGGCCTAATGGGAGAAAGGAAAATTCTTCAGGTAAAACCTGGAGAGAAGCTTTCTGAGAACCTCCTTTGTGATGTGTCCATTCGTCTCATGGAGTTAAACGTTTCTGTTTAGGAAGTATTTTGATATCACTGTTTCTGTGGTGTCTGAGAAGGGATATTTTGGAGCGCATTGAAGCTTATGGTGGAAAAGGAAATATCCGCATATAAAAACTAGAAAGCTTTCTGAGAAACTGCTTGTGATGTGTTAATTCATCTCACAGAGTTACACAATCCTTTTCAAGGAACAGTTTGGTAGCACTATTTTTGTTGAATCTGAGAAGGGATATTTTGGATCACATTGAACCCTATGGTGACAAAGGAAATATCCTCAGATAAAAACAAGAAAGAAGCTTTCTGAGAAAGTTATTTGTCATGTGTGAATTCATCTCTCAGAGTGACACCTTTCTTTTCCTTGAGCAGTTTGCTAACGTTGTTTTCATGGAATCTATGAAGGGATATTTCTGAGCATATTGAAGCTTATGGTGGAAAAGGAAACATTCTCAGATAAAAATTAATAGAAGCTTTCTGAGAAACTGCTTTGTGATGTGTGAATTCATCTCAGATTTATACCGTTCTTTTCATTCAGCAGTTTGCTAACAATGTTTTTGTGGAACATGCAATAGGATATTAGGGAGTGTATTGAAGCCTACAGTGACAAAGGAAATATCCTCAGTTAAAAACCAAAAAGATGCTTTCTGAGAAACTGCTATCTGATGTGAAAATTTGTCTCACAGAGTTACACTGTTCTCTTCATTGAGCAGTTTGCTAACACTGCTTTCTTGGAATATCCAATGGGATATTTTTGAGCACATTGAAGCTTAGGTGACAAATGAAATATCCTCCGACAAAAACTAGAAAGAAGCTTTCTGAGAAACTGCTTTGTGATTTTTGAGTTCATTTCACAGAGTTACATCATTATTTTCATGGAGCAATTTGATCTCACTGTTTTTATGGAATCTGCTATGTTCAAAAAGGAAATATCCTCAGATTTAAACTAGAAAGAAGTAGATGGTGAAAAAGGAAATATCCTCGGATAAAAACTAGAAAGAAACATTCCGAGAAATTTCTTTATGATGGGTGAATTCATCACACAGAGTTACACCTTTATTTTCTTTGAGCAGTTTGGTAGCACTGTTTTTGTGGAATCTACAAAGGGATATTCGGGAGCTCTTAGAGGCCTTTGGTGAAAAATGAAATAACTTCAGATAAAAACTGGAGAGAATCTTTGCAAGAAATGGTTTTTGGATGGATCTATTCATCTCATGGAGTTTAACCTTTTTGTTGATTGAGCAGCTCGACATCACTGTTTTTGTAGTATTTGAGAAGAGCTATTTGGGAGCACACTGAAGCTTATGGTGAAAAAGGAAATGTCCTCAGATTTGAACTAGAAAGAACATTTCTGAGAAACTGCTTTGTGATGAATGAATTCATCTCACAGGCTTACACCTTTATTTTCACTGAGCAGTTTGGTAACACTGTTTTTGTGGAATCTGCAAAGGGATATTCAGGAGCACGTAGAATCCAATGGCAAAAAAGGAAATGTCTTCAGGTAAAAACTGGAGAGAAGCTTTCTGAGAAACTCCTGTGTAATGTGTGTATTCATATCATAGAGCGAAATGTTTCTGTTGAGGGAGTACTTTCTTATCACTCTTTTTGTGGTCCCTTAGAAGGGATATTTGGGAGAGCACTGAAGAATATGGTGGAATAAGAAATATGCTCAGATAACAATTAGAAAGAAGCTTCCTGAGAATCTCCTTTTTGATGGGGGAATTCATCTCACAGAGTTAAACCCTTCTTTTCATTGCACAGTTTGGTAGCCCTGTTTTGGTGGAATCTGCAGTGGGATATTTGGGAGCTCATAGAGGCCTTAGGTGAAAAAATAAAATTCTTCAGGTAACAACTGGAGAGAACCTTTGGAGAAACTCCTTTGTGATGTGAGCATTCATCTCAGAGAAATAGACGTTTCTGCTGAGGGAGCACTTTGGCATAACTGTTTTTGTGGTGTTAGAGAAGGGAAATTTTGGAGCGAATTGAAGCCTATGGTGGAAAAGGAAATGTCCTCACATAAAAACTACACATAAACTTCCTTAGGAACTGCTTTGTGAGGGGCCAATTTATCTCACAGATTTACATCATTCTTTTCATGGAGTTGTTTGTTAGCACTGTTTTTGTGGAATCTGCAGAGGGATATTTTGGAGCGCATAGGGGACTGAGGTGAAGAAACGATTTTCTTCAGATAAAAACTGTAGAGGAGCTTTTGGAGAAACTCCTTTGTGATGTGTGCATTTATCTCATAGAGCTCTACGTTTTTGTTGAGGGAGCATTTTGGCATCACTGTTTTTGTGGTGTCTGAGAAGGGATATTTAGGAGCGCATTGAGGCTCATGGTGAAAAAGGAAATATCCTCAGACAAAAACTAGAAAGAAGCTTTCTGACAAACTGTTTTGTGATGTGCTAATTCATCTCACAGAGCTGTATGATCCTTTTCTATGATCAGTTTGGTAGCACTGTTTTGGGGGAACCTGAGAAGGGATATTTTGGATCACATTGAAGACTACAGTGAAAAAGGAAATATCCTCAGACAAAAACCAAAAGTAAATTTTCTGAGAAACTGGTTTGTGATGTGTGAATTCATCTCACAGAGTTACACCACTCTTTTCATTGAGCAGTTTTTGTTGAATTTGCCAAGGGATATTCATGAGCGCATAGCATCCAATGGCAAAAAAGGAAATATCTTCAGATAAAAAGTAGAAAGAAGCTTTCAGAGAAAGACCTTTGTGTGGACTGAATTCATCCCAGAGAGTTACACCATTCTTTCATGGATCACTTTGGTAGCAGTGTTTTTGGGGGATCAGAGAAGGGATACTTAGGATCCCATTGAAGCCTACGGTGAAAAATGAAATATCCTCACATAAAAACTAGAAAGAAGCATTCTGAGAAACTGCTTTGTGATGTGTGTATTCATCTCACAGAGTTACAGGATTCATTTCCTGGAACAGTTAGCTAACACTGTTTTCATGGAATCTGCAATAGGATATTTGGGAATGCATTGAAACCTATGGTGACAAAGGAAATATCCTCAGGCAAAAACCAAAAAAAAAAAAAATGCTTTCTGAGAAACTGCTTGTGATGTGTGAATTCATTTCACAGATTCACACGTTTCTTTTGAGGGAGTAGTTTGCTAACAATACTTTCGTGTAATCTGCAAAGGGATATTTATGAGCACATTGAGGCCTACAGTGAAAAAGAAAATATCCTCATACAAAAACTAGAAATAAGCTTCCTGAGAAACTGCTTTGTGATTTATGAATTCATCTCACAGAGTTACATGACTCTTTCATGGATTAGTTTGGTAGCACTGGTTTTGGGGAATCTGAGAAAGAATATTTTAGATCGCATTGAAGACTTTGGTTACAAAGGAAATATCCTCAGATAAAAACTACAAAGAAGCACTCTGAGAAACTTATTTTTGATGTGTGAATTCACCTCACAGAGTTACACTAATCGTCTCGTTGAGAAGTTAGCTAACACTTTTCTCGTGAAATCAGCAATGGAATATTCGGGAGCACATTGAGGTATTTGGTGAAAAAGCAAATATCCTCAGATAAAAACTAGAAAGAAGCTTTCTGAGAAACTGCTTTGTGATGTGTTAATTAATCTCACAGATTTACAAGATACTTTTCATGCATCATTTTGATAGCACTCTTTTTGTGAAATCTGAGAAGGGATACTTTGGATTGCATTGAAGCCTATGGGGAAAAAGAAAATATCCCCAGCCAAAAACCAAAAAGCAGCTTTCTCAGAAACTGCTTTGTGATATGTGAATTCCTTTCACAGAGTAACACATTTTCTTTCATGGAGCAGTTTGTTAACTCTGTTTTCGTGGAAACTACAATGTGATATTTGTGAGCTAGTTGAGACCTATGTTGAAAAAGGAAATATCCTCAGATGAAAACTAGAAAAAAAAACTTTCTTATAAACTGCTTTGTGATGTGTGACTTCATCCCAAAGAGGTACACCTTACTTTACATGGAGCAGTTTGATAACACTGTTTTCGTGGAATCTGCAAAAGGGATATTTGGGAGCTCATTGAGGCCTATGGTGAAATAGGAAATATCCTCAGATAAAAATTAGAAAGAAGCCTTCTGAAAAGCTGAATTGTGATGTATGAATTCATCTTACCGAGTTACACTGTTCTTTTCATTGAGCAGTGCACTAACACTGTTTTCGTGGAATCTGCAATATTATATTTCAGAGCACATTGAAGCCTTTGGTGACAAAGGAAATATCCTCAGATACAAAATAAATAGAAACTTTCTGAGAAACTGCTTTCTGATGTGTGAATTTGTCTCACAGCGTTACACTGTTCTTTTCATTGAGCAGTATGCTAACACTGTTTTCTGGGAATCCGCGATGGCATATTTCCGTGTGCACTGAAGCTTATGGTGACAAAGGAAATATCCTCTGATGAAAACTAGGAGGAAACTTTCTGAGAATCCTCTTTATAGTGTGTTAATTCTTCTCACAGAGTTACAAGATTCTTTTCATGGATCAGTTTGGTAGCGTTGTTTTTCAGGAATCTGAGAAGGGATATCTTATATCACATTGGAGTCTAGGGTGATAGAGGAAATATCCACAGATAAAAACTAGAAAGCTTTCTGAGAAAGTTCTTTGTCATGTGTGATTTCATCTCAGAGAGCTGGACCGTTCTTTTCATGAAGCAGTTTGCTATCCCTGTTTTCATGGAATCTGCAATAGGATATTTGGGAGCACATTGAAGCCTATGGTGAAAAGGAAATATACTCAGATAAAAACCAAAAAGAATCTTTCTGAGACACTGGTTTCTGATGTGTGAACTCATCTCACAGAGTAACACTGTTCTTTTCATTGAGCAGTTTGCTAACACTGTTTTCTTGGAATCTGCAATGTGATATTTCGGAGCAAATTGAAACTTATAGTGACAAAGACAATATCCTCAGAAAAAACTAGAAAGAAGCTTTCTGAGAAACTATTTTGTGATTTGTGAATTCAACACACAGAGTTACAGAATTCTTTTCATGGAGCAGTTTGGTTACATTGTTTTTGGGTAATCTGAGAAGGGATATTTTGGAGCGCATTGAAGCGTATGGTGACAAAGGAAATATCCTCAGATAAAAGCTAGAAGGAAACTTTGTAAGAATGTTACTTGAGATGTGTGATTTAATGTCACAGAGGTACACATTTGTTTTCATGGAGCAGTTGATAACCCTGTTTTCTTGGTATCTGCAAAGGGATACTTGGGAGCCCATGGGGCCTATGGTGAAATAGGAAATATCCTCATATAAAAACTAGAAAGACGCTTTCTGAGAAACGGCTTTGTGAAGTGTGAATTCATCTTACAGAATTACACCATTCTTTTCACTAAACAGTTTAATAACACTAACAGTTTGATAACACTGTTTTCATGTAATCTGCAGTAGGATATTTGGGAGTGCATTGAAGCCTGTGGTGACAAAGAAATCATGGTTAGATAAACAAAAAGAAGCTTTCTGTGAAATGGCTTTTGATGTGTGTATTGACCTCATAGAGTTACACCATTCTTTTCATTGAGAAGTTTGTTAACAATTTTTTCATTTATTCTGCAATAGGATATTCAAGAGCACCTTGAGGAATATGGTGAAAATGGAAATATCCTCAGATAAAAACTAGGAAGAAGTTTTGTGAGAAATGACATTGTGAATTCATCTCACAGACTTACACCTTTCTTTTCATGGAGCAGTTTGGCAGAACTGATTTTGGGGAATCTGAGAAGGGATATTTGTGAGCACATTGAAGCCTATAGTGAAAAAGGAAAAATCCTCAAATAAATGGTAGAAATCTTTCTGAGAGACTGCCTTGTGATGTGTGAATTCATCTCACAGAGTTCCAACATTCTTTTTATTGATCAATTAGTGAGCAACATTTTCACGGTATCTACAATAGGATATTTGGTAGCACATTGAAACCTATGGTGTCAAAGAAAATATCCTCAGACAAAAAACCAAAAGGAAGCTTTCTGAGAAACTACTTTGTGATGTGTGAATTCATCCTACCGAGTTACATTGTTCTTTTCATTGAGAAGTTTGCTAACACTGTTTTCTTGGAATCTGCATTGGGATATTTCAGAGTGCATTGATGCTTATGGTGATAAAGGAAATACCCTCTTATAAAAACTAGAAAGAAGCTTTCTGGAAAACTGCTTTGTGATTTGTGAATTCATCTCACACAGTTAAGTTATTCTCTTCATGGAGAAGTTTGGTAGCACTGCTTTTGGAGAATCTGAGAAGGGATATTTTGGATCACATTGAAGCCTATGGTGACAAAACAAATATCCTCAGATAACAACTAGAAAGAAGCTTTCTGAAAAACTGCTTTGTGATGTGTGAATTCATCTCATGGAGTTACACTGTTCGTTTCATTGAGCAGTATGCTCACACTGTTTTCTTGGAATCTGCAATGGGATACTTCAGAGTGCATTGAAGCTTATGGTGAGAAAGAAATATCCTTAGACTAAAACCAAAAATAACCATTGTGAGAAACTGCTTTGTGTTGTGTGAATTCATTTCACAGATATACACCTTCCATTTCATGGAGTCATTTGATGACACTGTTTTCATGGAATCAGCAAAGGGATATTCACCAGTGACTTGATGCAAATGGTGGAAAAGGAAATATCCTTAGACAAACACTAGAAAGAACCTTTCTGAGAAACTGCTTTTTGATTTGTTAATTCATCCCCAAGAAGTACACGATTCTTTTCCTTGAGCAGTTTGGTAGCACCGTTTTTAGGGAATCTGAGAAGGAATACTTTGGATCGCATTGAAGCCTGTGGTAGCAAAGGAAATATCCTCAGACAAAATCTACAAAGAAATTTCCAGAGAAACCTCTTTGTGATGTGTCAGTTCATCTCAGAGAATTACACTGTACTTTTCTTTGAGAAGTTTGCTAACACTTTTTTCGTGGAATCTGTGATGGGATACTCGCTAGCGCATTGAGGCAAATGGTGAAAAAGGAAATATCCTCAGATAAAAGCAGGAAAGAAGCTTTCTGAAAAACAGCTTTGTGATGTGTAAATTCATGTCACAGAATTACACCATTGCATTCATGGAGCAGTTTGGTAACACTGTTTTTGGGAAATCTGATAAGGTATATTTTGGATCGTTTTGAAGCCTAGGGCAACAAAGGAAATATCCTCAGAGAAAACTAGATAGAAGCTTTCTGAGAAACTTCTTTGTGATGTGTGAATTTATCTCACACAGTTACATGATTGTTCAAATGGCAGAGTTTGCTCACACTGTTTTCATGGAATTTTTAAAGGGATATTTGGGAGTGCATTGAGGCTTATGGTGAAAAAGGAAATATCCTCAGACAAAAACTGGAAGGAAGATTTCTGAGAAAATGCTTTGTGATGTGTGAATTCAGCTCACAGAGTTACGCTGTTCTTTGCATTCAGCAGTTTGCTTACACTGTTGTCTTGGAATCTGTAATCTGGTATTTCAGAGTGCACTGAGGCTTATGGTGACAAAGTATATATCCTCATATAAAAACTAGAACGAAGCTTTCTGAGAAACCTCTTTCTGATGTGTTAATTTATCTCACAGAGTTACATGATTCTTTTCATGGAG
>NC_045452.1:68323733-68374349 GCF_002776525.5 Piliocolobus tephrosceles
TGATGTGTTAATTTATCTCACAGAGTTACATGATTCTTTTCATGGAGCAGTTTGGTAGCAATGTTTTTGGGGAATCTGAGAAGGAATATTTTGGATCTCATTTAAGCTTATGGTGACTAAGAACAGTTCTTTTTGATAGATGAATTCATTTCACAGAGTTACACCTTTCTTTTCATGGAGTAGTTTGCTATCACTGATTACTGAAATCTACAAAGGGATATTTGGGAACACATTGAGACTAGAGAGAAAATGGAAATATCCTCAGATTAAAAACTAGAAAGAAGCTTTCTGAGAAACTGTTTTTTGACGTGTGAATTCAACTCACAGAGTTACACTGTTCCTATAATTGAGCAGTTGGCTAACACTGTTTTCTTGGAATCTGCAATGGGATATTTCAGAGATCATTTAAGTTTAGGGTGACAAAGGAAATATCCTTAGACAAAAACTAGAAAGGTGATTTCTGAGACACTGCTTTGCGAGTTGTGAATTTATCTCAAAGAGTTACATGATTTCTTTCAAGGAGCAGTATTGGAGCACTGTTTTTGGGGAAACTGAGAAGGGATATTTTCAATTGCATTGAACTCTGTAGTGACAAAGGTAATATCCTCAGATAAACAGTATAAATCAGCTTTGTGAGAAGCTTCTTTGTGATGTATGTATTCACCTCACAGAGTAACACATATCTTTTCCTGGAGAAGTTTGTTAACACTGTTTTCATGTAATCTACAAAGAGATATTTGTGACTCCTTCGAGGCCTATAGTGAAAAAGAAAATATCCTCAGATAGAAAACAGAAAGATTTCTGAGAGAGTGCTTTGTAATGTGTGTATTCACCTCACAGAGTTACAGTGTTATTTTCATTGAGCAGTTTGATAACACTATTTTCTTGGAATCTGCAATAGGATATTTGAGAGCACATTGAAGTCTATTGTGACAAAGGAAATATCCTCAGATAAAAACCAAAAAGAATCTTTCTGTGAAACTGTTTTTTGATGTGTCAATTCATCTCACAGAGTTACACCATTTATTTCATTGAGAAGTTTGGTAAGCCTTTTTTCCTGGAATCTGCAAAGGGATATTCCGGAGCTCATTGAGCAATATGGTGAAAAAGTTAATATCCTCAGATAAAAACTAGAAAGAAGCTTACTGAGAAACTGCTTTGTTATGTGTCAACTCATCTCTCAGAGTTACACCATTGTTTGCATGAAACAGTTTAGTAGCACCGTTTCGGGGGAGTCTGAGAAGAGATATTTTGGATTGCATTGAAGCCTATGGTGACAAAGGAAATATCCTGAGATAAAACTAGAAAAAACTTTTTGAGAAATTTCTTTGTGATGTATATATTCATCTCTTAGAGTAACACCTTCCTTTTCATGGAGCAGTTTGCTAACACTGTTTTCATGGAATAAACAAAGGGATATTTGGGAGCAAGGTGAGACCTATGTTGTAAAAGGAAATATGCTCAGAGAAAAACTAGAAAGAAGCTTGCTGAGAAACTGCTTTGTAATGTGTTAATTCATCCCACAGATTTACAACATTTTTTTCCTGGAGCAGTTTGGTAGCACTGTTTTTACGGAATTTGAGAAGGGATATTTTGAATTGCATTGAAGCCTATGGTGAAAATGGAAATATCCTCAGATACAAACTAGAAAGAAGCTTTCTGAGAAATTTCATTGTGATGTGTGAATTTATCTCACAGCGTTACACCTTTCCTTTCACGGAACCATTTGCTCACATTGTTTTCATGGAATCTGCAAAGGGATATTTGGGAGTGCATTGATGCCTATGGTGCAAGAGGAAATATCCTCAGATAAAAATCAAAAAGAAGGTCTGTGAAACTGCTGTGTGAGGTGTGAAATCTTCTCACTGTGTTACCCCGTTCTTTTCACTGAGAAGTTTACTAACACTTTTTTTTTGTGGAATCTGCAGTGGGATATCCCAGAGAGCATTGAGGAACATGGAGAAAAAGGAAATATCCTCAGATAGAATCCAGAAAGAATCTGTCTGAGAAACATCTTTCTGATGTATGAATTCATCTTACAGGGTTACACCATTCTTTTCATGTAGCATTTTGTTAGCACTGTTTTGGGGGATCTAAGAAGGGATATTTTGAATTGCATTGAAGTCAATGAGTGACATATGGATATATAATCAGATAAAAACTAGCAAGAAGCTTTCTGAGAAACTTCTTTGTGGTGTGTGTTTTCTTCTCTCAGAGTAACACGTTTCTTTTCATGGAGTGGTTTGCTAACACTGTTGTGTTGGATCTACGAAGCGATATTTGGGAGCAAGTTTAGACCTATGGTGAAAAGGAAATTATCCTCAGATAAAAACTAGAAGTAAACTTTCTGAGAAACTCCTTTGTGATGTGTGAATTAACTTCACTGAGTTACACCACTCCTTTTGTGGAGCAGTTTGCTAACAATATTTTCATGGAATCTGCAATAGGATATTCAGAGTGCATTGAAGCCTTTGGTGACAAACAAAATATCCTCAGACAAAAGCCAAAAAGAAGCCTATGAAACTGCTTAGTGATGTGTGAATTCACCTCACAGAGTTACACATTATTTTCATGGCACAGTTTGGTAGCACTGATTTGGGGAATCTGAGAAGGGGTATTTTGGATGGCATGGAAGCCTATGGTGACAAAGGAAATATCCTCAGACCAAAACTAGAAAGATCTTTCTGAGAAACTGCTTAGTGATGTGTGAATTCATCTCACAGTGTTACACAGTTGTTTTCATTGAGATATTTGCTAACCCTGTTTCCTTGGAATCTGCAATTTGATATGTTGGAGCATATTGAAGCTTAGGGTGAAAAAGGAAATAACCTCATATAAAAACTAGATAGAAGTTTTCTGAGAAACCACTTTGCAATGTGTTAATTCATCTCAGAGAGGTACATGATTCTTTTCATGGATCAGTTTTGTTGCACTGTTTTTGGAGAATCTGAGAAGGGTAATTTTCAATCACAATGAAGCCTATGGTGACAAAGGAAATATCCTCAGATAAAAACTAGAAAGAAACTTTCTGGGATATTTCTTTGTGATGTGTGAATTCATCTCACAGAGTTACACCTTTATTTTCATGGAGCAGTTAACTAACACGGTTTTCATGGAATCTACAAAGGGATATTTGGGAGCCCACTGAGGCCTGTACTAAAAACGGAAATATCCTCAGATAAAAACTAGAAAGAAGCATTCTGAGAAACTGCTTTGTGCTGTGTGAATTCATCTTAGAGAATTGTATCATTGTTTTCATTGAGCAGTTTGATAACACTGTTTTCATGGAATCTGCAATAGGATATTTTGGAGTGCATTGAAGCCTATGGTGACAAAGGAAATATTCTCAGATTTAAGAAAGAACATTTCTAAGATTTCTGAGAAAGTTATTTTTGATGTATGAGTTCATCTCACAGAGTTACACCTTTCTTTTCATGGAACACTTTGGTAACACTGTTTTCATGGAATCTGCAAAGGAATATTTTTGAGTGCTTTGAGGCCTATGGTGAAAAAGGAAATATCTTCAGATAAAAACTAGACATATCCTTTCTGAGAAACTTCTTTGTGATTTGTGAATTCATCTTACAGAGTTACATGATTCTTTTCATGGAGCAGTGTGGTAGCACTCTTTCTGGGGAATTTGACAAGGGATACTTTGGATCACGTTGAAGCCTAAAGTGACAAAGGAAATATCCTCAGACAAAAACCAAAAGGAAGCTTTCTGTGAAACTGCGTTGTGATGTGTGAATTCATCTCACAAAGTTACACCATTGTTTTCTTTGAGAAGTTTGCTAACACTTTTTTCGTGGAATCTGCAATGGAATATTCAGGAGCACATAGAGGAATATGGTGAAAAAGGAAATATCCTCAGATAAAAACTAGTAAGAAGCTTGCTGAGAAACAGCTTTGTGATGTATGAATTCATTTCAGAGAGTTACATCATTCTTTTCACGGAGCAGCATGGTAGCACTGTTTTTGCATACTCTGCAGTAGGATATTTGGGAGTGCATAGAAGCCTATGGTGGCAAAGGAAATATCGTCAGACAAAAGCCAAGCAGAAGCTTTCTGAGAAACTGATTTGTGATGTGTGAATTCACCTCACAAATTTACACTTTTCTTTTCATGGAGCAATTTGCTGACACTATTTTTGTGGAATCCATAAAGGGATATTTGTGAGCGCATTGAGGCCAATGGTAAAAAAGAAAATATCCTCAGACAAAAACTAGAAAGAAACTTTCTGAGAAACTGCTTTGTGATTTGTGAATTCATCTCACTGAATAGCACCTTTCTTTTCATTGAGCAGTTTGGAAACACTGTTTTTGTGGAATCTGCAAAGGGATATTCTTGAGGGCATAGAGTCCAATGCTGAAAAAGGAAGTATCTTCAGGAAAAAACAGGAGAGAAGCTTTCTGAGAAACTCCTTTGTGATGTATGCACTGATCTAATAGAGCTAAACGTTTCTTTTGAGGGAGCACTTCGGCATCACTGTTTTTGTTGTGTCTAAGAAGGGATATTTGGGAGCACATGAAGGCTATGGTGGAAAAGGAAATATCCTCAAATAAAAACTAGAACGAAGCTTTCTGAGGAAGTTGTTTGTGATGCGTGAATTTATCTCACAGAGTTGCACCTTACTTTTCATTGAGCAGTTTGCTTCCACTGTTTTTGAGGAATCTGCAAAGGAATATATAGGAGTGCATTGAGGTGAATAGTGAATGAAGAAATATCCTCAGATATAAACTATAAAGAATCTTTCTGGGAAACTGCTTGATGTTGTGTGAATTCATCTCACAGAGTTACTCTGTTCTTTTCATTCAGCATTTTGCTAACACTGTTTTTGTGGAATCAGCAATAGCATATTTTGGAGCACATTGAAGGGTATGATGACAAAGGAAATATCCTCAGGAAAAAAAAAAAAGAAGCTTTCTGAGAAAATGCTTTGTGATTTGTGAATTCATCTATTCATCTCACAGAGTTGCACCCTTCTTTTCACGTAGCAGTTAACTAACACTGTGTTCGTGGAATCTGCAAAGGGATATTTGGGAGTGCATGAGGCCTATAGTGACATAAACAAATATCCTCAGACAGAAATTAGAAAGAAGTGCTCTGAGAAACTGCTTTGTGATGTGTGAGTTCATCTCACAGATTTACACTGTTCTTTTCATTGAGCAGTTTGCTAAGACTGTTTTCTTGGAAACTGCAATGGGATATTTAGGAGCGCATTGAAGTTTATGGTGATAAACGAAATATCTTCATATAAAAACTATAGAGAAGCTCTCTGAGAAACCATTTTGTGATGATTTAATTCATCTCACAGAGTTACATGATCCTTTTCATGGATCACTTTGGTAGCACTCTTTTTGTTTAATCTGAGACAGGATATTTTGGATTGCACTGAAGCCTGTGGTAACTAAGGAAATATACTCAGATTAAAACTGGA
The DNA here is from genome assembly GCF_002776525.5 of Piliocolobus tephrosceles. Classification (NCBI taxonomy): domain Eukaryota; kingdom Metazoa; phylum Chordata; class Mammalia; order Primates; family Cercopithecidae; genus Piliocolobus; species Piliocolobus tephrosceles. The sequence continues at coordinate 68,329,171 of NC_045452.1, forward strand.
AAAAAGTTTTTTGAGAAAGTTCTTTGTGATGTGAGAGTTCATCTCACTGAGATACACTTTTATTTTCATAGAGCAGTTTGCTAAAACTGCTTTCCTGGTATTTTCCAAGGTATATTTGGGAGCGCCTGGAGGCCTATGTTGACAAAAGAAACATCCTCAAAACATCCTCAGACAAAAACTAAAAATAAGGTTTATGAGAAACTGCTTTGTGATTCATGAATTCATCTCACAGAATTACTCCTTTCTTTTCATTGAGCAGTTTGGTAGCACTGTATTTGGGGAATCTGCAAAGGGATTTTAGGGAGCTCATAGAGGCTGATGGTGAAAAAGGAAATATCTTCAGATAAAAACTGGAGAGAAGGTTTTTGAGAAACTATTTTGTGTGTATTCACGTCATAGAGATAAACCATTTTTTTTTATTGATTGGATTGGAATCACTGTTTTTGTGGTGTTTGAGAAGGGATATTTGTGAACGAATTGAGGTTGATGGTGTAAAAGTAAATATGCTGCACAGATGAAAGCCAGAAAGGAGCTTTCTGAGAAATTACTTTGTGATGGGTGAATTCGTCTCCCAGAGGTAAACTATTCTTTTCATGGAGCAGTTTGTCAACACTGATTTTGAGGAATCTACAAAGGTATATTGAGAGCACAGAGAAGCCTGTGGTGAAAAGGAAATACCCTCAGACAAAAACTAGAAAGAAGCTTTCTGAGAGACTGTTTTGAGTTGGGTGGTTCATCTCACAGAGTTAAATCTTTCTCTTTGTTGAGCAGTGTGGTAACACTGTTTCTTTGAATCTGTGATGGGATATTTTCGAGCACATAGAGGCCTAAGGTGAAAAAAGAAAATTCTCCAGGTAAAAACTGGAGGGAAGCTTTCAGAGAAAATCCTATGTGATTTGTGCATTCATCTCATAGAGCTAACATTTCTATTGAGGGAGCACTTTGGCATCACTGTTTTTATGGTGTCTGAGAAGGGATCTTTGGGAGCACATTGAAGCATACAGTTTAAAAGGAAATATCTGCATATAAAAACTAGAAAGAAGCTTTCTGAGAAAAAGCTTTGTGATGTGTGTTTTCATCTCACAGAGTTACGCAATTCTTTTCTTGGAGTAGGTTGCTAACACTGTTTTCATGGAATCAGCAATACGATATTTGTGATCGCCTTGAACTCTATGATGACAAAGGAAATATCCTCAGAATAAAAGTAGAAAGAATCTTTCAGAGAAACTGCTTTGTGATTTGTGAATTCACCTCACAGAGTTGCAGAATTCTTTTCATGGAGCACTTTGGGAGCACAATTTTGGGGAATCTCTGAAGTGATATTTTTCATTGCGTTTAAGCCTACAGTGAAAAAGGAAATATCCTAAGGTAAAAACAAGAAAGAGGCTTTCCGAAAGTTTCTTTGTGATGTGTGAATTCATCTCACAGTACTACACCTTTCTTTTCATGGTGCAGTTTGCTAACACTGTTTTCGTGGAATCTGCAAAGGAATATTTGGGAGCACATTGAGTCCTATGGTGAAAAAGGAAGTACCCTCAGATAAAAACTAGAAAGAAGCTTTCCGAGAAACTGCTTAGGGATGTGTAAATTCGTGTCACAGAGTTACACTGTTCTTTGCATTGAGCAGTTTGTCTACACTGTTTTCTTGGAACCTGCAATGAGATATTTCAGAGCATCTTGTAGCTTATAGTGACAAGGGAAATATCCTCATATAAAAACTTGAAAGAAGCTTTCTGAGAAACTGATTTGTGATGTGTTAGTTTACCTCACAGAGTTACACGATTCTTTTCATGGATCATTATGGTAGCAGTGTTTTTGGGGAATCTGAGAAGGAATATTTTGGATGGCATGGAAGCCTATGGTGACAAAGAAAATATCCTCTGACAAAAGCTAGAAATAATCTTTCTCAGAAAGTTCTTTGTGATGTGTGAATTCATCTCACAAAGTTAAACCTTTCTTCTTATGGAACAGTTTGATAACACTGTTTTCCTGGGATCTGTAGTAGGATATTTGGGAGTGCAGTGAATCTATGGTAACAAAGGAACTGTCCTCAGATAAAAACCAAAAAGCAACTTTCTGAGAAATGGCTTGTGATGTGTGAATATATCTCACAGAGTTAAACTATTCTTTACATTAATAAGTTTGTTAAAACTTTTTTCCTTTACTCTGCAGTGCGATATTTGAGAGCACATTGAGGAATATGGTGAAAAAGGAAGCATCCTCAGATATAAACAAGAAAGAAGTTCTCTGAAAAACTGCATTGTGATACGTGAATTTGTCACATAGAGTTACACATTTCTTTCCATGGAGCAGTTTGCCAACACCATTTTAGTGGAATCCGCAAAGGGATATTTGTGAGTGAATTGAGGCAAATCGTGAAAAGGGAAATATCCTCATACAAAACTAGAAAGAATCTTTCTGAGAAACTTCTTGGTGTTGTGTGAAATCACTTCACAGTGTTACACCTCTTTTTTCATGGGGCAGCTTGTTAACACCCTTTTCATGGTATCTGCAATTGGATATTCTGGAGCACATTGAGGCGTATAGTGAAAAAGGAAATATCCTCATATAAAAATCAGAAATAAGCTTTCTGAGAAACCACTTTGCGTTGTGTAATAACACAAAAGTGTTATTACATCTCACAGAGTTACAAGATTCTTTTCATGAATCAGTTTGGTACCACTGATTTTGGGATATCTGAGAAGGGATATTTTGGATTGCACTGAAGCCTACAAAGAAAAAAGAAATATCCTCAGATAAAAATTAGAAAGAAGCTTTCTGAGAAAGTTACTTGTGATGTGTGAATTCGTCTCACAGAGTTACACCTTTTTTCTCATGGAGCATTTTGATAACACTGTTTTTGTGGAATCTGCAATAGGAGATTTTGTTGTGCATTTATGTCTATGGTGACAAAGGAACTATCCTCAGGTAAAACGCAAAGAGAAGCTTTCTGTGAAACGGCTATGTGATGCATGCATTCACCTCACAGGATTACACCTTTTATTTCATTGAGAAGTTTGCTGACACTTTTTTCTTTTATTCTGCAATGGGATATTTGAGAGTGCATTGAGGAATATGGTGAAAAAGGAAATACCCTCATATAAAAACTAGAAAGATGTTTTGTGAGAAACTGCATTGTGATATGTGAATTCATCTCACAGAGTTAAACCGTTCTTTTCATTGAGAAGTTTGCTAGCACTGTTTTCGTGGAATCTGCAAAGGGATGTTATGGAGTGCATATCATCAAAAGGACATATCCTTTTTACCATGGAACAGTTTAGTAGCACTGTTTTTGGGGAATATGAGAAGGGATATTTGGGATCACATTGAAGCCTATAGTGACATAGGTAATATCCACAGATAAATACTAGAAAGAAACTTTCTGAGAAAGTTCTTTGTAATGCGTGAATTCATCTCACAGAGTTACACCTTTATTTTCATTACGCTGTTTGCTAACATTGTTTTCCTGGAATCTACAATGGGATATTTGGGAGTGCACTGAGGCCTATGGTGAAACAGGAAATATTGTCAGATAAAAACTAGAAAGAAGCTTTCTAAGAAAGTGCCTTGTGATGTCTGAATTCATCTCACAGAGTTACACTGTTCTTTTCATGGAGCAGTTTGATATGTTTTCATGGAATCTGCTATAGGATATTTGGGAGCGCATTGAAGCCTATGGTGACAAATTCAATAGCCTCAGACAAAAATGAAAAAGAAACTTTCTGAGAAACTGCTTTGTGATGTGGGAATTCACCTCACAGATTTACACCTTATTTTTCACAGAGAAATTTGCTAATACTGTTTTCATGGAATCTGCAATGGGCTATTCCAGAGGACATTAAGGCCCATAGTGCAAAAGGAAATATCCTCATTTAAAAATTAGAAAGAAGCTATCTGAGAATCCCTTTTGTGATGTGTTGTTTCATCTCACAGAGTTTCACGATTCTTTTCATGGAACAGTTTGGTCGCACTGTTTTTGGGGAATCTGAGAAGGGATATTTTGGATCACTTTGAAGCCTATGGTGACTAAGGAAGTATCCTTAAATAAAAACTAGAAAGGAGCTCTGAGAAAGTTCTTTGAGATCTGTGAATTCACCTCACAGAGATACACCTTTCTTTTCATGGAGGAGTTTGCTAACACTGTTTTCCTGAAATCTGCAAAGGGATATTTGGGAGCGCTTTGAGGCCTTTGGTGAAAAAGACAATATCCTCAGAAAAAAACTACCGAGAAGTTTTCTGAGAAACTTCTTTGTGATGTGTGAATTCATCTCACAGAGTTACATTGTTCTTTTCATTAAGCAGTTTGCTAACACTGTTTTCTTGGAATCTGCAATGGTATATTTAGCAGTGCTTTGAAGCTTATGGTGACAAACACAGTATCCTCATTTAAAAACTAGAGAGAGCTTTCTGAGAAACCTCTTTATGATGTGTTAATTCATCACACAGTGGTACACGATCCTTTTCATGGGTCAGTTTGGTAGCAGTCTTTTTGTGGAATATGAGATGGAATATTTTGTATTGCATTGAAGCCTATGTTGACAAAGGAAATATCCTCAGGTAAAACTAGACAGAAGCTTTCTGAGAAAGTTCTTTCTGAGGTGTTTATTTTTTTCATGGAGTTACAGTTTTCTTTTCATGGAGCAGTTTACTAACCCTGTTATCTTGGAATCTGCAATGGGATATTCTGAAGCACCTTGAGGCCTATAGTGAAAAAGGAAATATCCTCAGATAAAAACTAGAAAGAAGCTTTCTGAGAAACAGCTTTGTGATGTTTGAATTCATCTTACAGAGTTACACCATCTTCTCAATAAGCAGTTTGATGACACGGTTTTTGTGGAATCTGCAATAGGATATTTTTGAGTGCATTGCAATCTATGGTGTCAAAGGAAATATCCTTAGATAAAAAATATAAAGAAGCTTTCTGAGAAAATTCTTTGTGATGTGTGAATTCATCTCACAGAATTACACCTTTCTTTTCATGGAGCAGTTTGCAAACACTGTTTTCGTATTATCTGCAAAGGGATACTTGGGATTGCTTTGAGGCCTATGGTGAGAAAGGCCTATGGTGAAAAACTTTTATCCTCAGATAAAAACTAGAAAAATCTTTCTTACAACTGCTTTGTGATGGCTTAATTCACCTCACAGAATTACACCTTTATTGTCATTGAGCAGTTTGGTAGCAGTCTTTTGGGGAATCTGCAAATGGATTTTCTGGAGCTCATAGAGCCCTATGGTGAGAAAGGAAATATCTTCAGATAAAAACTGGTGAGAAGGTTTTTGAGAAAGTGATTTGTGATATGTGTATTCACCTCACATTCACCTCATAGAGATAAACCACTTTGTTGATTGAGTAGTTTTTCATCACTGTTTTTGTGGTGTCTGAGAAGACATATTTAGGAGCGTATTGAGGCTGATGGTGGAAAAGTAAATATGCACAGATAAAAACTAGAAAGGAGCTTTCTGAGAAATTTCTTTGTTATGGGTGAATTCATCTCACAGAGGTAAATCATTCTTTTCATTGAGCACTTTGGTAGCCCTGTTTTTGTGGAAACTGCAAAGGGAAATTCAGAGTGAAGGGAAGCCTATGGTGAAAAAGGAAATACCCTCAGATAAACCTAGAAAGAAGCTTTCTGAGAGACCGTTTTGTGATGGGCGAATTCATCTCACAGAGTTAAATCTTTGTTTTCATTGAGCAGTTTTTTAGCACTCTTTCTGTGGAATGCACAACGGATATTCGGGAGCGGATAGAAGCCAATGTTGAAAAAGGAAATATCTTCAGGTAAAACAGGAGAGAAAGTTTATGATAACTCCTTTGTGATGCGTGCATTCATCTCATAGAGGTAAAGCTTTCTGTTGAGAGAGCAGTTTGGCATCATTGTTTTTGTGGTGTCTGAAAAGGGATAATTGGGAGCGCATGGAAGCCGATGGTGTAAAAGGAAATATCCTCAGATGAAAACTAGAAAGAAGCTTTCTGAGAAATTTCTTTGGGATGCATGAATTCATCACACAGAATCACACTTTTATTTTCTTTGAGCAGTTTGATAGCACTGTTTTTGTGGAATCTGCAAAGTTCCTAGAGGCCTATGCTGAGAAAGGAAATAACTTCAGATGAAATCTTAAGAGAAGCTCCTTGAGAAATGGTTCTGTGAAGTGTGTATTCATCTCATAGAGTTTAATCTATTTTTAATTGAGTAGTTCATTCTCACTGTTTTTGTGGTATCTGAGAGGAGATATTTGGGAGAACATTGAAGCCTATGGTGAAAAAGGAAATATCTTCAGATTTAAACTAGAAAGAAGCTTTCTGAGAAACTGCTTTGTGATGGTGAATTTATCTCACAGAGTTAAACCTTTCTTTTCATTGAGCAGTTTGGTCACACTGTTTTTGTGGAATCTGCAAAGGGATATTAAGGAGCACATAGAGTCCAATGGTAAAAAATGAAATATTTCCAGGTAAAAACTGGAGAGAAGCTTCCTGAGAAACTCCTTTGTGATGTGTGTATTCATCTCATAGAGCTAAACTTTTCTATTGAGGGAGCAGTTTGGCATCACTGTTTTTGTGGTATTTGAGATGGGATATTTTGGAGGGCACTGAAGCCTATGGTGAAAAATAAAATTACCTCAGATGAAAACTCGGAAGAAGCTTCCTGAAAAACTACTTTGTGGTGGGTGAATTTATCTCACAGAGTTAAACCTTCCTTTTCATTGAGCAGTTTGATAGCCCTGTTTTTGTGAAATCTGCAGTGGGATATTTGGGAATACATAGAGGCCAATTGTGAAAAAAGAAAATTCTTCAGGTAAAAACAGGAGATAAGATTTTGGAGAGAATCTTTTGTAATGTCTGCATTCATCTCATAGAGCTAAAATTTTTTGTTGAGGGAGCACTTTGGCATCACTGTTTTTGTGGTGTCTGGGAAGGGATATTTGGGAGCACATCGAATCCCAAGGTGGAAAAGGAAATATCCTAATATAAAATATAGAAGTTTTCTGAGAAACCACTTTATGATGTGCTAATTCATCTCACAGAGGTACATAATTCTTTACATGGATCAGTGTGGTAGCACCATTTTTGGAGATTCTGAGAAGGGATATTTTGAATTGCATTGAAGACTGCGGTGACAAAGGAAATATCCTCAGATAAAAACTAGAAAGAAGCTTTTTGAGAAATTTCTTCATAATATGTGAATTTATCTCAGAAAGTTACACCTTTCTTTACATGGAGCAGTTGGCTAACACTGTTTTCACGGAATATTCAATGAGATATTCTCGAGCACATTGAGGCCTATAGTGAAAAAGCAAATATCCTCATATAAAAACTAGATGGAAGCTTTCTGGGAAACAGCTTTGTGATGTGTGAATTCATCTTAAAGAGTTACACTGTTATTGTCATTGAGAAGTTTGATAACACTGTTTTTGTGGAATCTGCAATAGCGTATTTAGGAACACATTGAAGCCCATATTGACAAAGGAAATATCCTCAAATAAAAACCAAAAGGAAGCTTTCAGTGAAACTGCTTTGTGACGTGTGAATTCATCTTACCGAGTAACTTGGTTCTTTCCATTGAGAAGTTTGCTAAAACTTTTTTCATTTAATCTGCAATTGGATATTTGGGAGGGCATTGAGGAATATGGTGAAAAAGGAAATATACTCAGATTAAAACTAGAAAGAAGCTTTCTGAGAAAGCTCTTTGTGATGTGTGAATTCATCTCACAGAGTTACACTGTTCTTTGCATTGCACAGTTTGCTTACATGTTTTCTTGCAATCTGCAATCTGATATTTCTGAGCATGTTGAAGCTTATGGTGACAAAGTAAATAACCTCACATGAAAACTAGAAAGAATCTTTCTGAGAAACCACTTTCTGTTGTGTTAATTCATCTCACAAATTTACACCATTCTTTTCATGGAACAGTTTGGTAGCACTGTTTTTGCTGCATCTAGGAAGGGATATTTTGGATCACTTTGAAACCTATGGTGACAAAGGAAATATCCTCACATAAAATCTAGAAAGAAAGTTTCTGAGAAACTGCTTTGTGATGTGTGAATTCATCTCACAGTGTTACGCTGTTCATTCAATTGAGAAGTTTGCTAAAACTGTTTTTGTGGAATCTGCAAAGGGATATTTCTGAGCACTGTGAGGAATATGGTGAATAAGGAAATATCCTAAGATAAAAACTAGAAAGAAATTTTCTGAGAAACTGCTTTGGGATGTGTGAATACATCTCACAGAGATACACTGTTCTTTTCCTTTACCAGTTTGCTAACACTCTTTTTTAGGATTCTGCAATGGGTTATTTCTGAGTGAATTGAAGCTTATGGTGACAAACGAAATATCCTCATATAAAAACTAGAAAGAAGCATATTGAGAGATCAATTTTTGATGTGATAATTCATCTCACTGAGTTGCACAATTCTTTTCATGGATCAGTTTGGTAGCACTGTTTTTGGGGAATCTGAGAAGGGATATTTTTTATCACATTGAAGCCTATGATGACAAAGGAAATATTCTCAGATAAGAACTAGAAAAAACCTTCTTTGAAAGGTCTTTGAGATATGTGAGTTCATCTCACAGAAATACACCTTTATTTTCATGGAGCAGTTAGCTAACACTGTGTTCGTGGAATCTGCAAAGGGATATTTGGGAGGGCATGAGACCTATAGTGAAATAAACAAATATCCTCAGACAAAAATTAGAAAGCAGCGCTCTTAGAAACTGCTTTGTGATGTGTGAGTTCATCTCACAGAGTTACACTGTACTTTTCATTGAGCAGTTTACTAACACCATTTTCGTGGAACCTTCAAAGGGTTATTCACGACTCTATTGAGGCCTATATTGGAAAAAACAAATATCCACAGACAAAAATTAGAAAGAAGCGTTCTGAGAAACTGCTTTGTGGTGTGTAAATTCATCTCACAGTGTTAAACCATTCTTTTTATTGAGCAGTTTGATAACACTGTTTTCACGGAATCTGCAATAGAATATTTGGAAGCACATTGAAGCCAATGGTGACAAATTAAATATCCACAGATTAAAACCAAAATGAAGCTTTCTGAGAAACTGTTTTCTGATGTGTGAATTCATCTCATTGTGTTACACTGTGTTTTTCATTGAGAAGTTTGCTAACACTGCTTTCATGGAATCTGCAAAGGGATATTTGAGAGAGCATTGAAAACTAAGGTGATAAAGGAAATATCCTCAGATAAAAACCAAAAAGAAGCTTTCTGTGAAACTGCTTTGTGATGTGTGAATTAACCACACTGAGTAACACTGTTTTTTTCATTGAGAAGTATGCTAAAACAATTTTCCTTTAATCTGCAATGGTATATTTGGGAGCACATTGAGGAATACAGTGAAAAAGGAAATATTCTCAGATAAAAACTAGAAGGAAGTTTTCCTAGAAACTCCTTTGTGATGTGTGCATTCATCTCATAGAGCTAAATGTTTCTGTTGAGGGAGCACTTTGGCATCACTCTTTCTGTGGTGTCTGAGAAGGGATATCTGAAGCATTCTGAGAAGCTGCTTTCTGATGTTTGAATTCATCTCCCAGATTTGCACCTTGTTTTCCATGGAGCAGTTTGCTAACACTATTTTCATGGAATCTGCAAAGGTATATTCACAGGTGCATTGAGGCAAGTGGTGAAAACGGAAATATCCTCAGACAAAAACTAGAAGGAATCCTTCTGACACACTGCTTTGTGATTTGTGAATATATCTCACAGAGTTACATGGTTCATTTCATGGAGCAGTGTGATAGCACTGTTTTTGGGGAATCTGAGAAGAAATAATTTGTATTGCATTAATGCCGATGGTGAAAAAGGAAATATCCTCAGATAAAATCTAGAAAGAAACTTTCTGAGAAACTTCTCTGTGATGTGGGAATTCATCTCACAGAGTTACACCATTCTTTTCATGGAGAAGTTTTCTAACACTGTTTTCCTGCAATCTGCAAGGGATATTTAGGAGCATCTTGAGGCCTAAATGGAAAAAGGAATATACTCACATAAAAACCAGAAAGAAGCTTTCTGAGAAACTGCTTTGTGATGTGTGAATTCATCTCATAGAGTTACACTGTCCTTTTCATTGAGCAGTTTGCTAACACTGTTTACTTCGAATCTGTAATGGGATATTTAGGAGTGCATTGAAGCTTAGGGTGACAAAGGAAATATCCTCATATAAAAAGTAGAAAGAAGCTTTCAAAGAAACAGTTTTGTGATGAGTTAATGCATCTCAAAGAGTTGCACGATTCTTTTTATGGATGAGTTTGTTAACAGTGTTTTTGAGGAATCAGAGAAGTGATATTTTGGATCGTATTGAAACCTATGGTGACAAAGGAAATATCCTCAGATAAAAACTAGAAAGAAGCTTTCTGAGAAAGTTCTTTTTGATGTGTGAATTCATCCACCAGAGTTACACATTTCTTTTCATAGAGAAGTTTGCTAACACAGTTTTTGTGGAATCAGCAAAGGAATATTTGGAAGTGCATTGATGCCTATGGTGAAAAAGTAAAAATCCTCAGATAAAAACTATAAAGAAACTTTCTGGGAAAGTGCTATGTGACTTGTGAATTTACCTCTGAGACACATACTGTTCTTTTCATTGAGCAGTTTGCTAAAACTGTTTTCTTGTAATCTGCAATGGGATATTTGGGAGTGCATTGGGGCCTATAGCAAAAAAGTAAATATCCTCAGATACAAACTAGGAGGAAACCTTCTGATGAATGGCTTTGTGATATGTGAATTCATCAAAAAGATTTACACCTTTTTTTCATGGAACAGTTTCCTGACACTTTTTTCGTGGAATCAGCAAAGGGATATTTCAGAGTGCATTGAGGCCTATAGTGAAAAAGTAAATATCATCAGATACAAACTAGTAAGAAGCCTTCTGATAAATGACTTTGTGACGTATGAATTCATCACACAGAGTTACACCATTTCTTTCATTGAGTAGTTTGATAACACTGTTTTCGTGGAATCTCCAATAGGATATTTGGGAGCACATTGAAGCCAATGTTGACACAGGAAATATCCTCAGATAAAAACCAAAATTATGCCTTCTGAGAAACTGCTTTGTGAAGTGTGAATTCATCTCACAGAGGTACACTCGTGTCTTCACTGAGCAGTTTGCCAACACTGTTTTCTTGGAATCTGCAATGTGATATTTCGGAGTGCATTGAAGCTTATGTTGACAAGGGAAATATCCTCAGACAAAAGATAGAAAGAAGCTTTCTGAGAAACTCTTTTGTGATTTGTGAATTCATCTCACAGAGCTACACGATTCCTTTCATGGAGTAGTTCGGTAGCATTGTTTCTGGGTAATCTGAGAAGGGATATTTTGGATTGCACGAAACCCTATGGTGACAAAGGAAATATCCTCAGACAGAAAGTAGAAAGGAGTTTTCTGATAAACTTCTTTGTGATGTTTGAATTCATCTCATAGAATTACATGATTCTTTTCATGAAGCAGTTTTGTAGCACTGTTTTTGGTGAATATGAGAAGGGATAATTTGGATTGCTTTGAAGACTATGGTGACAAAGGAAATATCCTGAGATAAAAATTAGAAGAAAAGCTTTATGAGAAACTGCTTTATGATGTGTAAATTTATGACACAGGTTTACACCATTGTTTTCATTGAGCTGTTTGATAACACTGTTTTTGAGGAATCTGTTAAGGGATATTTGGGAGTGCTTTGAGGGCTACGAAGAAAAAGAAGGAAATATCCTCAGATAAAAACTAGAAAGAAACTTTCTGAGAATCTGCTTTGTGATAGGTGAATTCATCTCACAGAGTTACACTTTTCTTTTCATTGAGCACTTTGCTATCTGTTTTGTTGGAATCTGCAATGCGATATTTCAGAATGCATTGAAGCTAATGGTGAGGAAGGAAATATCTTCAGAGAAAAAACTAGAAATAAGCTTTCTAAGAAAATGCTTTGTGATTAGGGAATTCATGTCACAGAGTGATACGATTCTTTTCATGGAGCAGTTTTGTAGCACCGTTTTTGGGGAATCTGAGTAGGGATATTTTGGATCGCATTGAAACCTATGGTGACAAAGAAAATATCCTCAGATAAAAACTAGAAAGAAGCTTTCTGAGAAACTGCTCTGTGATGTGTGAATTCATCTCACAGAGTTACACTATTCCTTTCAATGAGCAGTTTACTGGCAATGTTTTCTTGGAATCTATGAAAGGATATTTGGGAGCGTTTTGAGGTCCCTAGTGAAAAAGGAATTATTCTCAGATAAAAACTTGAAAGAAGCTTTCAGAGAAGTTGTTTCCTGATATGTGAATTCATCTCACAGAGTTACACCATTCTTTTCATTAAGCTGTTTAATAACATTGTTTTCGTGAAATATGCAAATGGATATTTAGTAACCCTTTGAGGCCTGTGGCGAAATAGGAAATGTCCTCAGATAAAAACTAGAAAGAACTTTTCTGAGATACTGCTTTGTGATGTGTGAATTCGTCTCACATAGATACAATGTCCTTTTCACTGAGTACTTTGCTAACACTGTTTTCCTGCTATCTACAATGGGCTATTTTGCAGCGCATTGAAACATATGGTGACAAAGGAAATATCCTCAGACAAAAATTAGAAAGAAGCTTTCTGAGAAACTGCTTTGTGATTTGTGAATTCATCTGAAAGTGTTATACAATTCTTTTCTTGGAGCAGATTTGTTGCCCTGTTTTAGGGGAATCTGAGAATGGATATTTTGTATCACATTGAATACTATGATGACAAAGGATATACCTCAGATAAAAACTAGAAAGAAGCTTTCTAAGAAAGTTCTTTTTTATGTGTGATTTCATCTCACAGAGTTACAGCTTTCTTTTCATTGAGCAGTTTGCTAACACTGTTTTCGTGGAATTAGCAAAGGGATATATAGGAGCGCATTGAGGCTTACGGTTAAAAAGGAAATATCCTCAGATAAAACTAGAATGAAGCTTTCTAGAAAACTGCTTTTTGATATATGAATTCACCACACAGTGTTACAATTTTCTTTTCATTGAGTAGTTTGCTAACTCTGCTTACTTGGAATTTGCAAAGGGATATTTCTCAGCACATTGAAGCTTAGGGTGACAAAGGAAATGTCCTCATACAAAAACTAGAAAAAAGGTTTCTGCGAAACTGATTTGTGATGTGCTAATTCATCTAACAGGGTTACATGATCCTTTTCATGGATCAGTTTGGTAACAGTGTTTTTGGGAATACAGAGAAGGAATATTTTGTATTGCATTGAAGCCTATGATGGCAAACAAAATATCCTCAGACAAGAACTGGAAAGAATGTTTCTGAGAAAGTGCTTTCTGATGTGTTAATTCATCTAAAAGTGTTACACCTTTGTTTTCATAGAGCAGTTTGCTAACACTTCTTAACTGGAATCTGCCATTGGATGTTTCAGAGCGCATTGAGGCCTGAAGTGAGAAAGGAGATGTCCTCAGTTAAAAACTAGAAAGAAGCTTTCTGGGAAACTGCTTTGTAATGTGTGAATTCATCTCACAGAGCTACACTGTTTTTTTCATCAAACAGTTTCCTAAATCTGTTTTCGTGGAAATGGAAATGGGATATTTCAGAGCACATTGAAGCTTATGGTGAAAAAGGAAGTAACCTCAGACAAAAACTAGAAAGAAGCTTTCTGAGAAACTGCTTTCTGACTTGTAAATTCATCTCACAGAGGTACAGGATTCTTTTCATGAAGCAGTTTGGTAACACTGTTTTTGGGGAATCTGAGAAGGGATAATTTGGATCGTTTTGAAGTTTATGGTGACAAAGGAATTATCCTCAGATAAAAACTAGAAAGAAGTTTTCTGAGAAAGTTCTTTGTGATGTGTGATTTGATCTTACAGAATTATGACTCTCTTTTCATAGAGCAGTTTGTTAACAGTGTTTTTGTGGAACCTTCAAAGGGATATTTTGGAGTGCATTGAGGCCGATGGTGAAAAAGAAAGTATTCTCAGATAAAAACTAGAACGAAGCTTTCTGAGAAACTGCTTTGTGATGTGTGAATTCATCTCACATATTTGCACCATTCTTTACATTGAGTAGTTAGTTAAAACTGTTTCTGTGGAATCTGCAAAGGGATATTTGGGAACACACTGAGGTCTCTAGTCAAAAAGTATATATCCTCAGACAAAAACTAAAAAGAAGCTTTCTGAAAAACTGTTTTGTGATATGTGAATTCTTCTCACAGAGTTATACTTTCCCTTTCATTGAGCAGTTTTATAACACTGTTTTCCTGGAATCAGCAACAGGATATTTGGGAGCATATCAAAGCCTATGGTGACAAAGGAAATATCCACAGATAAAAACTAGAAAGAAGCTTTCTTAGAAATTCCTTTGTGATTTGAGAATTCATCTCACAGAGTTACATGATTCTTTTCATGGAGAAGTTTGGTAGTACTGTTTGTGGGGAATCTGAGAAGGGATATTTTGGATGTCATTGAAGCCTATGGTGACAAAAGAAATATCCTCAGATAAAAACGAGAAAGAAGCTTTATGGGAAACTACTTTGTGATGTGGGAATTAATCTCACAGCACACCCCGTTCTTTTTAAGAAGCAGTTTGTGAACCCTGTTTCATGCAATCTGCAAAGGGATATTTGGGAGCACCTTGAGGCCTTCGATGGAAAAGGAAATATACTCAGATATATACTAGAAAGAATCTTCCTGAGAAACTGTTTTGTGATGTGTGAATTCATCTCATGTTGTTACCCCATTCTTTTCATTGAGCAGTTTGCTGACACTGTTTTCGTTGACTCTGCAAAGGGATACATTGAAGCTTGGAGTGCATTGAAGATTAAGGTGACAAAGGAAATACCCTCATAAAAACTAGAAAGAAGCTTTCTGAGAAGTTACTTGATGATATGTTAATTCATCTCTCTGAGTTAAATGATTCTGTTCGTGGATAAGTTTGTTAGTAGTGTTTTGATGAATCTGCGAATGAATAATTTGGATCACATTGAAGTCAATGGTGACAAAGGAACTATTCTCAGATAAAAACTAGAAAGAAGCTTTCTGAGGAAGTTCTTTGTGATGTCTGAATTCATCTCACAGAATTACACCTTTCTTTTCATGGACCAGTTTGCTAACACTCTTTCCATGGAATCTGCAAAGTGGTGTTTGTTAGTACTTTGAGGCTTGTGGTGAAAAATGTAACATCCTCAGATAAAAACGAGAAAGAAGCTTTCTGAAAAACTGCTTTCTGATGTGTTAATTCATCACACAGAGTTAAATGATCCCTTTATGTACTAGTTTGGTAGCATTGTTTTTGGTGAATCTGAGAAGGGATATTTTAGATTACATCCTATGTCTCCTATGGTGACATAAGAAACATCCTAAGATAAAAACTAGAAAGAAGTTTTATGAGAAAGCTCTTTGTGATGTGTGAATTCATGTCACAGAATTACATCTTTCTTCTCATGGAGCAGTTTGATAACACTGTTTTCATGGAATCTGCAATAGGATATTTCAGTTCTTTGAAACCTCTAGTGAAAAAGGAAATATCCTCAGATAAAAACAAAAAGAAACTTTCTGAGAAACTGCTTTGTGTTGTACGAATTCATTTCACAGAGTTACACTGTTCTATTCATTGAGCAGGTTCCTAACACTGTTTTCTTGAAAACTGCAACGGGATATTTCAGAGTGTATTGAAGGTTATGGTGACAAAGGAAATATTCTCAGACAAAAACTAGAAAGAATATTTATGAGATACTACTTTGTGATTTGGTAATTAATCTCCTGGAGTTACACCTTTATTTTCTTGGAGCATTTTACTAACACTGATTTCGTGGAATCTGCATAGGGTAATTTGGGAGCAACTTGAGGCCTATTGTGAAATACCAAATATCATCAGATAAAAACTAGAAAGAAGCTTTCTGAGAAACTACTGTGTGATTTGCGAATTCATCTGACAGAGATACACGATTCTTTTCATGATGCAGTTTGGTAGCACTGTTTTTGGGGAATCTGAGAAGGGATATTTTGGATCGCATTGAAGCCTGTGGTGACAAAGGAATTATACTCCGATAAAAACTAGAAAGAAGTTTTATGAGAAACGACTTTGTGGTGTAAGAATTAATCTCACTGAGTACACCATTCTTTTCATTGATCAGTTTGCTAACACCGTTTTCGTACAAACTGCAAAGGGATATTAGGGAGTGAATAGAGGCCTATGGTGAAAATGGAAATATCCTCAGGAAAAAAACTAGAAAGAATCTTTCTGAGAAACTGCTTTGTGACGTGTGAATTCATCTTAGAGATTTACACTCTTCTTTTCAATGAGCAGGTTGATAACGCTTTTTCCTGGAATTTTCAATTGCATATTTGGGAGTGCATTGAAGACTACAGTGACAAAGGAAATATCCTCAGACAAAAACCGAAAAGATGCTTTCTGAGAAACTGCTTTGTGATGTGTGTATTCATCTCACTGTTTTACGTGTTTCGTTTCATGGAGCAGGTTGCTAACACTATTTTCGTGGAATCTGCAAAGGAATATTCGTGAGTGCATTGAGGTCTATAGTGAAAAAGGAAATATCCACATACACAAACTAGAAAGAAACTTTCTGAGTAACTACATTGTGATTTGTGAGTTCATCTCACAAAGTAATACAGTTCTTTTTATGGAGCCATTTGCTAGCACTGTTTTTTGGGAATCTGAGAAGGAATATTTTCAATCCCATTGAAGCCTATATTGACAAAGGAAATATTCTCAGATAAAAACTACATAGAAGTTTTCTGAGAACATTCTTTGTGATGTGTGGATTCATCTCAAATAGGTACACCATTATTTTCTGGAGCCACACCATTCTCTTCTTTGAGCAGTTTGATGACACTGTTTTCGTGGAATCTGCAATATTATATTTGGGAGTGCACTGAAGTCTATGGTTACAAAGGAAACATCCTCAGATAAAAATGAAAAAGAAGCTTTCTGTGAAACTGCTTTGTGATGTGTGATTTCATCTAACAGACTTACACCATTCTTTTCACTGAGAAGTTTGCTAACACTTTGTTCATGGAATCTACAAATTGATATTCAGGAACGCTTTGAGGAACATGCTGAAAAAGGAAATATCCTTAGATAAAAACTAGAGAGAAGCTTCTAGGAAAAAGCTTTCTGATGTGTGAATGCATTTCCCATAATTACAGCATATTTTTCATGGAGAAGTTTGGTAGCCCTGTTGTTGGGGAATCTGATAAGACATAATTTGGATCGCATTGAAGCCTATGGTGAAAAAAGAAATATCGTCAGATAAAAACTAGAAAGAGACTTCCTGAGAAACTGCTTTGGGATGGGTGTATTCATCTCACAGAGTTCCACCATTCTTTTCTTGGAGCATTTTACTAGGTTTTCATGGAATCAGCAATAGGATACTTGGGATCGCATTGAAGCCTATGGTGGCAAAGGCAATATCCTCAGACAGAAACCAAAAAGAAGCTTTCTGAGAAACTGATTTTTGATGTTGAATTCATCTCACAGATTTACACCTTTCTTTTCATGCAGCAGTTTGCTAACACTTTTCTTGTGGAATTGGCAAAGGGATATTCGCAAGCGCATAGAGGCCTATGGTGAACAAGGAAATACCCTCAGACAAAAACTAGAAAGAAGCTTTCTGAGAAACTGCTTTGTGATTTCTGAATTCTTCTTACAGAGTTACATGATTCTTTCCATGGATCAATTTGGCAGCAGTGTTTTTGGGGAAACTGAGATAGGATATTTTGGATTACATTGAAGCCTATGGTGAGGAAGGAAATGTCCTCAGATAAAAAGTAGAAAGAGGCTTTTTTGCTAAGAATGATGGTTTCCAGCTGCATCCATGTCCCTACAAAGGACGCAAACTCATCCTTTTTTATGGCTGCATAGTATTCCATGGTGTATATGTGCCACATTTTCTTAATCCAGTCTGTCACTGATGGACATTTGGGTTGATTCCAAGTCTTTGCTATTGTGAATAGTGCCGCAATAAACATACGTGTGCATGTGTCTTTGTAGTAGCATAATTTATAATCCTTTGGGTATATACCCAGTAGTGGGATGGCTGGGTCATATGGTACATCTAGTTCTAGATCCTTAAGGAATCGCCATACTGTTTTCCATAATGGTTGAACTAGTTTACAATCCCACCAACAGTGTAAAAGTGTTCCTATTTCTCCACATCCTCTCCAACACCTATTGTTTCCTGATTTTTTAATTATTGCCATTCTAACTGGTGTGAGATGGTATCTCATTGTGGTTTTGATTTGCATTTCTCTGATGGCGAGTGATGATGAGCATTTTTTCATGTGTCTGTTGGCTGTATGAATGTCTTCTTTTGAGAAATGTCTGTTCATATCCTTTTCCCACTTTTGGATGGGGTTGTTTGTTTTTTTCTTGTATATTTGTTTGAGTTCCTTGTAGATTCTGGAAATTAGCCCTTTGTCAGATGAGTAGATTGCAAAAATTTTCTCCCATTCTGTAGGTTGCCTGTTCACTCTGATGGTAGTTACTTTTGCTGTGCAGAAGCTCTTTAGTTTAATGAGATCCCATTTGTCAATTTTGGCTTTTGCTGCCGTTGCTTTTGGTGTTTTAGACATGAAGTCCTTGCCCATGCCTATGTCCTGAAGAGAAAAACCAAACACCGCATGTTCTCACTCATAGGTGGGAACTGAACAATGAGCTCACTTGGACTCGGGAAGGGGAACATCACACACTGGGGCCTATCATGGGGAGGGGGGAGGGGGGAGGGATTGCATTGGGGAGTTATACCTGATATAAATGATGAATTGATGGGTGCTGACGAGTTGATGGGTGCAGCACACCAACATGGCACATGTATACATATGTAACAAACCTGCACGTTATGCACATGTACCCTAGAACTTAAAGTATAATAAAAAAAAAAAAAAAAGTAGAAAGAGGCCTTCTGAGAAAGTTCTTTGTGATGTGTGAATTCAACTCACAGAGTTACACTTTTTTTTTCATGAGGCAGTTTGCTAACGCTGACTTCATAGAATCTGCAAAGGGATATTTGGGAGTGAGTTGAGGTCGATGGTGAAAAAGGAAATATCATCAAACAAAAACTAGAAAAAAGCATTCTGACAAACAGTTTTTTGATATCTGAATTCATCTTATGGAACCACACCATTCTCTTAAATGAGCAGTTTGATAACACTGTTTTCATGGAATCTGCAAAGGGATATTTGAGAGTGAGTTGAGGTCGATGGTGAAAAAGGAAATATCATCAGACAAAAACTAGAAAAAAGCTTTCTGAGAAACAGCTTTTTGATGTCTGAATTCATCTTATGGAGCCACACCGTTCTCTTCACTGAGCAGTTTGATAACACTGTTTTCGTGGAATCTGCATTAGGGTGTTTTGGAGAGTATTGAAGCCTATGGTGACAAAGGAAATATCCTCAGATAAAAACCAAAAATAAGCTTTCTGTGAAACTGTTTTGTGATGTTTGAATTCATCTTATAGAGGTACACCGTTCTTTTCATTGAGAAGTTTGCTAACTCATTCTTCATGGATTCTGCAATGGAATATTCCGGAGCACATTGAGGAATATGGTGAAAAGAAAATATCATCAGTTAAAAACCAGAAAGAATCTATCCGAAAAACAGCTTAGGATGTGTGAATTCATCTCACAGAGTTACACCACCCTTTCCATAGAGGAGTTTGGCGGCACTCTTTTGGGGAATCTGAGAAGGGATACTTTGAATAGCATTGAAGCCTATATTGTAAAAGGAAACATCCTAAGATAAAAACTTGAAAGAAGCTTTCTGAGAAACTGCTTGCTTTGTGATGTGTGAATTCATCTCACAGATTTACATAACTCTTTACTTGGAGCAGTTTGCTAACACTGCTTTCCTGGAATCTACATCAGGATATTTGGGAGTGCATTGAAGTCTACAATGACAAAAAAAATCCTGAGACAAAAAACTTTCTGAGCAACAGCTTTGTGATGTGTGAATTCGCCTCACAGATTTACACTTTTATTTCATGGAGCACTTTTCTAACACTATTTTTATGCAATCTACAAAGAGATATTCAGGAGAGAATTGAGGCCTATGGTGAAAAAAGAAATATCCTGAGGCAAAAAATAGAAAGAAGCTTTCTGAGAAACTGCTTTGTGATTTTTGAATTAATCTCACAATGTTACTCGATCCCTTTCATGGAGCAGTTTGGTATCACTGTTTTTGGGAAATCTGAGAAAGGATAGTTTGGATCGCATTAAAGCTCAGGGCTACAAAGGAAATATACTCAGATAAAAACTAGAAAGAAACTTGCTGAGAAACTGCTTTGTGATGTGTGAATTCATCTCACAGAGTTACACCTTTATTTTCTTGCAGCAGTTGGCTAACACTATTTTCGAGGAATCAGCAAAGGGATATTTGGGAGTACATTGAGGCCTACAGTTTAAAAGTAAATATCCTCAGATAAAAACTAGAAAGAAGCTTTCTGATAAACTACTTTTTGATGAGTGAATTCACCTCACAGAATACACATTGAGCAGTTTCCTAACACTGTTTTTTTTGAATCTGCAATGGGATGTTTCAGAGGGCATTGAAGCTTATAGTGACAAAGGAAATATTATCAGATGAAAACTAGAAAGAATCTTTGTGAGAAACTCCTGTGTGATTTGTGAATTCATCTCACTGAGTTACATCATTCATTTAATGGATCAGTTTAGTAGCACTGTTTTTGGGGTACCTCAAAAGTTATATTTGGCAACACATTGAAGTCTATTTCGAAAATTAGATACCCCCAGAAAAAAACCAGAAAGAAGCTTTTAGAGAAAGCTCTCTGTGATGTGTAAACTCATCTCACAGAGATACACCACTCTTTTCATTGAGCGGTTTAGTAATGCTGTTTTTGTGGAATCTGCAATATTGTATTTGGGAGTGCATTGAAGCCTGTGGTGACAAAGGAAATATCCTCAGATAAAAACCAAAAAGGAGCCTTCTGTGAAACTGCTTTGTGATGTGTGAATTCATCTCACAGAGTTACACCGTTATTTTCATTGAGAAGTCTGTTAACCCTGTTTTCGTGGAATCTGCAAAGGGATATTTCAGAGTGCATTGAGGCTTAAGGCGACAAAGGAAATACACCCATAAAAAACTACAGAGATGCTTTCTGAGGAAATGCTTTCTGATATGTTCATTCTTCTCACAGTGTTACACGATTGTTTTCATGGAGCAGTTTCATGACACTGTTTTCTGGAATCTGAGAAGGGACATTTTGGATAGCATTGAAGGCTATGGTGACAAAGGAAATAACCTCAGATAAAATCTAGAAAGAAGCTTTTTCAGAAAGTTTTTGTGATGTATGAGTTCATCTCACAGAAATACAACTTTCTTTTCATGGAGCAGTTTTCTAACACTATTTTCATGGAATCTGCAAAGGAATATTTTGGACCTCGTTGAGGCCTACAGTGAAAAATGGAATATCCTCAGATAAAAACTAGAAAGAAACTTTCTGAGAAACTGCTTTGTGATGTGTGAATTCATCTCACAGAATTTCACTGTTCTTTTCATTGAACAGTTTGCTAACACTGTTTTCTTGGAGTTTGTAATGGAATATTTTGGAGCACATTGAAATGTCCGGTGATAAAGGAAATATCCTCAGAAAAAAGCTAGAAATAAGCTTTCTGAGAAACTGCTTTGTGATTTGTGAATTAATTTCACAGAGTTACACGATTCATTTAATGGATCAGTTTAGTAGCACAGTTTTTGGGGAATCTGAAAATTTATATTTGGCATCGCATTGAAGTCTATTTTGAAAATTAAATATCTTCAGATAAAAACTAGAAATAAGCTTTCTGAGAAAGTTCTTTGTGACGTGTGAACTCATCTCACAGAGTTACATCACTCTTTTCAATGAGCAGTTTGATAACACTGTTTTCATGGAAACTGCAAAGGAGTATTTGGGAGCACATTGAGGCCTATAGGGAAAAATGGAATATCCTCACTAAAAAGCAGAAGGAAGCTTTCTGAGAAACTGCTTTGTGATGTGTGAATTCGTCTCAAAGAGTTGCACTGTGCTTTTCATTGAAGAGTTCGCTTACACTGTTTTCTTATAATTTGCAAAGGAATATTTGGAATGCATTGAAGCTTCAGCTGATGAAGGAAATATCCCCAGACAAAAACTAGGAGGAAGATTTCTGAGAAACTGCATTGTGATATGTGAATTCAGCTAACAGAGTTACATCTTTCTTTTCATGGTGCAGTTTGGTAGCACTCTTTTCGGGAAGCTGAGAGGAGATATCATGGATTGCATTGAAGCCGATGGTGAAAAAGGAAATATCCTCAGATAAAAACCGGAAAGAAGCCATCTGAGAAACATTTTTTGTGATGTGTGAATTCATGTCACAGAGGTACACCTTCCTTTTCCATGGCGCAGTTTGCTAACACTGTTTTCGTGTAATCTGCAAAATGGTATTTGGGAATGCATTGAGGAATATAGTGACAAAGGAAATATTCTCGCATAAAAAATAAAAAGAAGCTTTCTGAGAAACTGATTTGTGATGTGTGAATTCATCTCACAGAGTTACACCTTTGTTTTCATTGCGCAGTTTGCTAACACTGTTTTCTGCAATGGGATATTTGGGAGCGCATTGAGGCCTAGGGTGAAAAAGTAAATATCCTCAGATAAGAACTAGAAAGAAGTTTTCTGAGAAACTGCTTTGTGATGTGTGAATTCGTCTCACAGAGTTACACTGATCTTTTCATTGAGCAGTTTTCTGAAACAGTTTTCATGGAATCTACAATGGGATATTTCGGAGCACACTGAAGCTTATGGTGACAAGGGAATATCCTCAGGCAAAAACTAGAAAGTAGCTTTCTGAGAAACTGCTTTGTGATGTATGTATTCATTTCACAGCGTAACACCTTTCTTTTCATGGATCAGTTTGCTAACACTATTTTCTTGGAATCTACCAAGGGATATTTGGGAGCTAATTGAGGCCTATGATTAAAAAGGAAATATCCTCTGAAAGAAACTTGAAAGAAGCTTTCTGAGATAGTGCTTTGTGTTGTGTGAATTAATCTCACTGAGTTACACCACTCCTTTCATGGAACAGTTTTGTAGTACTGTTTTTGAGGAATCTGAGAAGGGATAATTTGAATCACATTGAAGCCTATACAATATAAAATTGAAGCCTATACAATGGAAATAACCTCAGATAACAACTATAAAAAAGCTTTCTGAGAAAGTTTATTGTGATATGTGAATTTATCTCATAGAGTTACACCTTTCTCTTCAGGAGCAGTTTGCTAACACTGTTTTGGTGGAATCTGCAAAGTGATATTTGGGAGCACCTTGAGGCCTATAGTGAAAATGGAAATAACCTCAGATAAAACCTAGAAAAAATCTTTGTGAGAAACTGCTTGCAATGTGTGTATTCACCTCCCAGATTTACACTGTTCTTTTCTTAGAGCAGTTTGCTAACACTGCTTTCTTGGGTTCTGTAATCTGATATTTTTGAGGGCATTGAAGTTGAGGGTGACAAAGGAAATATCCTCATACAAGAAGTAGAGAGAAGCTTTCTGAGAAACCGCTTTGTGATGTTTACTTCATCCCAGAGTTACAAGATTCTTTTCATGGATCCGATTGGTAAAACTGGTTTTGGGCAAACTGATAAGGGATATTTTAGATCGCATTGAAGCCTATGGTGACAAAGAAAATATCCTCAGATAAAAGTAGGAAGAAGCTTTCTGAGAAAGTTCTTGGTGATGTGTGAATTCATGACAAAGTGTTACACCTCTCTGCAATTGGATATTTGGGAGCATATTGAGTGTTACGTTGAAAAACAAAATTTCCTCAGATGAAAACTGGAAAGAACCTTCCTGAGAAATCCCTTTGTGATGTGCGAATTTATCTCACCGAGTCACAGCATTCTTTACATTGAGCAGTTTTCTAACACTGTTTTCGTGGAATCTGCAAGGGATATATGGGAGTGCATTGAGGCCTATTGGTTAAAAGGAAATATCCTCAGTTAAAAACTAGAAAGAAGCTTTCTGAGAAGCCGTTTTTTGATTTGTGAATTCATCTCACAGTGTTACAGTGTTCTTTTCATTGACCAGTTTGCTAACACTGTTTTCTAGGATTCTGCATTTGGATATTTCAGAGTGCACTGAAGCTTATGGTGACACAGGAAAAATCCTCATAGAAAGAGTAGAAAGAAGCTTTCTGAGAAACTGCTTTGTGATGTGTTAATTCATCCCACAGAGTTACATGATTCTTTTCATGGATCAGTTTGATAGCATTGTTTTTGGGAAATCTGAGAACAGATATTTGGGATTGTATTGAAGCCTGTGGAGGCATAGCAAATACCCTCAGTTAAAAACTAGAAAGAAGCTTTCTGAGAAGCTGATTTTTGATGTGTGAACTCACCTCACAGAGTTCCACCATTATTTTTATTGAGCAGTTTGATAAGACTGTTTTTGAGGAAACTTCAGTAGGATATTTGGGAGTACATTGAAGCCTATGGTGACAAAGGACGTATCCTAAGATATAAACCAAAAAGTAGCTTTCTGAGGATCTGCTATATGATTGTGAATTCATCTCACAGAGTTACATCTTACGTTTCATGGAACAGTTTGCTAACACTGTTTTTGTGGAATCCGCAAAGAGATATTTGGGAGCACATTGAGACTTATAGTGAAAAAGAAAATATCCTGTGATAAAAACTAGAAAGTAGCTTTCTGAAAAACTGCTTTGTTATGTGTGAGTTCTTCTCACATATTTACACCTTTGTATTCATTGAGCATACATATTACACTGGTTTCTAGGAATCCATAATAGGATATTTGGGAGTGCATTGAAGCTTATAGTGACAAAGGAAATATCCCCAGATAAAAACCAAAAAGGCCTTCTGTGAAACTGCTTTGTGATACATGAATTCATCTCACAGATTTACACCTTTCTTTACTTTGAGAAGTTTGATAACACTTTTATCGTGGAATCTGCAAATGGGATATTCAGAAGCACAGTGAGAAATATGGTGAAAAAGGAAATATCCTCAGATAATAACTGGAAAGAAACTTAATGAGAAATAGTTTTGTGATACGTGAATACATCTTACAGAGTTACACCCTTCTTTCCATGGAGCAGTTTGCTAATGCTGTTATCATCTAATCTGCAAAGGGTTATTTCAGAGCAAATTGTGGACTACAGTGAAAAAGGAAATATCCTCAGAAAAAAATAGAAAGAAGCTTAATGATAAACTGCTTTGTGTTGTGTGAATTAATCTCACAGAATTCCACTGTTCTTTTCATTGAGGAGTTTGCTAACATTCTTTTCATGGTATCTGCAATGGTATATTTGGGAGTGCATTGGAGTTTATGGTGGCAAAGGAAATATCCTCATATTAAAACTACAAAAATATTTCTGAGAAACCGATTCGGATGGGCTTATTGATCTCACTGAGTTAAAGGATTCTTTTCATCTATCAGTTTGGTAGCACTGTTTTGGGGAAATCTGAGGAGGGATATTTTCGATCGCTTTGAAGCCTATGGTGACAAAGGAAATATCCTCAGATCAAAACTAGAAAGAAGCTTTCTGAGAAACCTCGTCATGATGTGTGAATTCATCTCATAGAGTTACACGTTTCCTTTCAAGGAGCATTTTGCTAACACTGCTTTCGTGGAATCTGTAAATTGATATTGGGGAGCATACTGGGGTCTATGGTGAAAAAGGATATGTCCTCATATAAAAGCCAGAAAGAAGTCTTCTGAGAAACTGCTTTGTGATGTGTGAATTCATCTCAGAGAGTTACAATGTTGTTTTCATTGAGCAGTTTCCTAACACTGTTTTCTTGGAATCTGCAATTGGATATTTCAGAGAACATTGAAGGTTATGGTGACAAAGGAATTATCCTCATAAAAAAACTAGAAAGAAGCCTTCTGATAAACTGCTTTGTATGTTTTGAATTTATCTCACAGACTTACAACATTCTTTTATGGAGAGGTTTAATGGCACCGTATTTAGGGAATATGAGAGGGGATATTATTGATCACCTTGAAGCCTATGGTGAAATAGGAAATACCCTCAGATAAAGACTAGGAAGTAGCTTTCTGATAAACTTCTTTGTGATGTGTGTTTTCATCTCACAAAGTGGCATGATTCTTTTCTTGGAGCAGTTTGGTAAAACTGTTTTTGTGGAATCTGCTATAGGATATTTGGGAGTGCATTGAAGCTTATGGTATCAAAGGATATATCCTCAGGCAAAAACTAGGAAGAAGCTTTCAGTGAAACTGCTTTCTGACTTGTGAGTTCATCTAACAGACTTACAGGATTCTTTCCATGGAGAAGTTTAGTAACACTGTTATTGGGGAATCTGAGAAGGGATATTTTGGATCATATTGAAGGCTATGGTGACAAACGGAATATTCTCAGATAAAAACTAGATAGAAGATTTCTGAGAAACTGCTTTGTGATGTGTGCATTCATCTCATAGAGTAGCATGATTCTTTTCTCAGAGCAGTTTCCTAAAACTGTTTACGTGGGATCTGCAAAGGGATATTCGGGAGTGCATTGAGGTCTATTATGAAAAAGGAAATATCCTCGGGAAAAAAACTAGAAAGAAGCTTTCTGAGAAACTGCTTTGTAATATGTGATTTTATCTCACAGTGTTACATGATTCTTTTCATGGAGCAGTTTGGTAGCACTGTTTTCTTGGAATCTGCAATAGGATATTTCAGAGTGCATTGAAGCTTATGGTAACAAAGGAAATATCCTAATATAAAAACTAGAAAGAAGCTTTCTGATAAACTGCTTTATGATGTCTTAATTCATCTCACAGTGTTACACAGTTCTTCTCATGGAGCAGCTTGTTGGCACTATTTTGGGGGAGTATGCAATAGGATATTTTGGAGCACATTGAAGCCGATGGTGACAAAGGAAATATTATCAGACAAAAGAAACCTTCTGAGAAACTACTTTATGATGTGTGAATTAATCTCAGAGATTTACACCTTTCTTTTCATGGAGCAGTTTACTAACACTATTTTCGTGGAATCTACAAAGCTATCTATGAGCACATTGAGGCCTATTATGAAAAAAATATCCTGAGATAAAAATTAGAAAAAAGCTTTCTGAGAAACTCCTTTGTGATACGTTAATTCACCTCACAAAGTTACACTGTTCTTTTCATTGTGTAATTTGCTAACACCATTTTCTTGGAATCTGGAATGGGATATCTCAGAGCACATTGAGGCTGATGGTGACAAAGGAAATATTATCAGATCAAAACTAGAAACAAGCTTTCTTAGAAACTACTTGGTGATTTGTAAGTTTATCTCACAGAGTTACACCTTTCTTTTCATGGAACAGTTTGCTAACATTGTTTTCATGGAATCTACAAAGGGATATTTTGGAGTGCATTGAGGCCTATGGTGAGAAAGGAAATATCCTCTAATTAAAACAAGAAAGAAGCTTTCTGAGAAAATGCTTCATGATGTGGGAATTCTCCTCACAGCATTACACTGTTCTTTTCATTGAGCAGTTTTCTAGCACAGTTTTCTTGGATTTCACAATGGGATATTTCAGAGCACATTGAACCTTATGGTGACAAAGGAAATAACTTCATATAAACACTAGAGTGAAGCTTTCTCAGAAACCGCTTCATGCTGTGTTATTTCATCTCACAGATGTACACAACTCTTTTCATGGATCAGATTGGAAGAATGGTTTTCGGTTAATTTGAGAAGGGATATTTTAGGTAGTATTGAAACCTAGGGTGTAATAGGAAATATCGTCAGATAATAATTACATAGAAGCTTTCTGGAAAAGTTCTTTGTGATGTTTGAATTCATCTCACAGAGTTATGCCATTATTTTCATGGTGCAGTTTGCTAACACTTTTTTTCCGGAATCTGCAAAGGGATATTTGGGAGTGCATTCAGTCCCGTAGTGAAAAATGAAATACCCTCAAATTAAAAAAAAAAAAAAGAAGCTCTCTAAGAAACTGCTTTGTGATGCGTGAATTCATCTCACAGAGTTACACTGTTCTTCTTGTTGGGCAGTTTGCTAACACTGTTTTGTTGGAATCTGAAATGGGATATTTTTGAGCACATTGAAGCTTATGGTGACAAATGAAATATCCTCAGACAAAAACTAGGAAGAAGCTTTCTGAGAAACTGCTTTGTGATTTGTGAATTCACCTCACAGAGTTGCAGGTTTCTTTTCATGTAGCAGTTTGGTAGCACGGTTTTTGAGAAATCTGGGAAGGGATATTTTGGATTGTATTGAAGCCTATGGAGACAAAGGAAAAATTCAGATAAAAACTAGAAAGAAGTTTTCTGAGAAACTACTTTGTGATATGTGGTTTCATCTCACAGACTGACACATTTCTTTTCATGGAGAAGTTTGCTAACCCGGTTTTCATGGAATCTGCAAAGGGATATTCCAGAGCACCTTGAGGCTTGTTGTGAAAAAGAAAATATCCTCAGTTAAATACTAGAAAGAAGCTTTCTGAGAAACAGCTTTCTGATGTGCGAATTCATCTTACAGTGCTACACTGTTCCTTTCATTCAGCAGTTTGATAACACTGTTTTTGATTAATCAGCAATAGGATATTTGGGAGCACATTGAAGCCTATAGTGACAAAGGAAATATCCTCAGAAAAAAAACCAAGTAGAAGCTTTCTGTGAAACTTCTTAGCAAAGTGTGAATTCATCTCACAGGTTTACCTTTGCTTTTTCGGAGCAGTTTGCTAACACTATTTTCCTGGATTCTACAAGGGAATATTCGTGAGCACATTGAGGCAAAACGTGAAAAAGGAATTATCCTCTGACAAAACTAGAAAGAAACGTACTGAGAAAGTACTTTGTGATTTGTGAATTCATCTCTCAGAGTTACACGATTCTTTTCATGAAGAAATTTGGTAGCACTGTTTTTGGGGAATCTGAGAAGGGATAATTTGGATTGCCTTGAAGCCTATGGTGACAAAGGAAATAAACTCAGATAAAAATCAGATAGAACCTTTCTGAGAAAGTTTTTTGTTATGTTTGAATTCATCTCACAGAGTTACACCATTCTTTGAATGGTGCAGTTTGCTAACCCTGGTTCCCTGGAATCTGCAAAGGGATATTTTGGAGCACATTCAGGCCTGTATTGAAGAAGGAAATATTCTCAAATAAAAACCGAAAAGAAGCTCTCTGAGAAACTGCTTTGTGATGTGTGAATTCATCTCACAGAGCTACACTGTCCTTATTGGGCAATTTGCTAACACTGTTTTGTTGGAATCTGCAACGGGATCTTTTGGAGCACATTGAAGCTTATGCTGACAAAGGAAATATCCTCAGACAAAAACTACTAAGAAGCTTTCTGAGAAACTGCTTTGTGTTTTGTGAATTCATCTCACAGAGTTGCACGTTTCTTTTCATGTAGCATTTTGGTAGCACTGTTTTTGAGAAATCTGGGAAGTGATATTTTGGATTGCATTGAAGCCTATGGTGACAAAGGAAAATCTCAGATAAAATCTAGAAAGAAGTTTTCTGAGAAATTGCTTTGTGATGTGTGGTTTTATATCACAGATTTACACATTTCCTTTCATGGAGCACTTTGCTAACCTGGTTTTCGTGGAATCTGCAAAGAGATATTCAGGAGCACCTTGAAGCTTGTAGTGAAAAAGAAAATATCCTCAGATAAATACTAGAAAGAAGCTTTCTGAGAAACAGCTTTGTGATATATGAATTAATCTCACAGAGGTATACCATTCGTTTCATTCAGCAGTTTAGTAACACTGCTTTCAATTAATCTGCAAAAGGATATTTGAGAGCACATTGAAGCCTATAGGGACAAACCAAATATCCTCAGATAAAAACCCAGAAGAAGCTTTCTGTGAAACTTCTTTGTGATGTGTGAATTCATCTCACAGGTTTACCTTTCTTTTAATGGAGCAGTTTGCTAACACTATTTTCCTGGATACTACAAGGGGATATTCGTGAGCACATTGAGGCAAAAGGTGAAAAAGGAAATATTCTGATAAATCTAGAAAGAAGCTTACTGAGAAACTACTTTGTGATTTGTGAATTCGTCTCTCAGAGTTACACGATTCTCTTCATACAGAAGTTTGGTAGCATTGTTTTTGGGGAAACTGAGAAGGGATAATTTGGAGTGCACTGAAGCCTATGGTGACAAAGGAAATACTCTCAGATAAAAATTAGAGAGACGCTTTCTGAGAAAGTTTTTTGTAATGTTTGAATTCATCTCACAGAGTTACACCATTCTTTGCATGGTGCGGTTTGCTCAACCTGTTTCCCTGAAATCTGCACAGGGATATTGGGAGCACATTCAGGCCTGTAGTGAAGAAGGGAATTTTCTCAAATAAACACCGAAAAGAAGCTCTCTGAGAAACTGCTTTGTGATGTGTGAATTCATCTCACAGAGTTACACTGTTCTTCTCATTGGGCAGTTTGCTAACACTGTTTTTTTGGAATCTGCAATGGGATATTTCAGACCACATTGAAGCTTATGGTGACAAAGCAAATATCCTCAGACAAAAACTAATAAGAAGCTTTCTGAGAAACTACTTTGTGATTTGTGAATTCATCTCACAGAGTTACACATTTCTTTTCATGTAGCAGTTTGGTAGCACTGTATTCGGGGAATATGACAAGGGATATTTTGGATCACATTGAAACCTATGGTGACAAAGGAAAAGCTCAGATAAAACCTAGAAAGAAGCTTTATGAGAAACTACGTTGTGATGTGTGAATTCATCTCACAGAGTTACACCTTTCTCTTCCTGAAGCAGTGTGCTATCCCTGTTTTCATGGAATCTGCAAAGTGATATTTAGGAGGGCTTTGAGGCCTGTGGTGAGAAAGGAATTATCCTCAGATAAAAACTAGAAAGAAGGTTTCTGAGAAACTGCTATGTGATGTGTGAATTCATCTTACCGTGCTATACCATTCTTTTCATTGAGCAGTTTGATAATGCTGTTTTCAAGGAATCTGCAATAGGATATTTGGGAGCAAATTGAAGCCTATAGTGAAAAAGGAAATATCCTCAGATAAAAACCAAAAGAAGCTTCAGGTGCAACTGCTTTGTGATGTTTGAAGTCGTCTCACAGGTACACACCTTTCATTTCATATAACAGTTTGCTAACATGAAGCACATTATTTTCCTCGAATGTGCAAAGGGATATTCATGAGCACAATGAGGTAAAAGGTGAAAAAAGAAATATCCTCAGACAAAAACTAGAAAGAAGCTTACTGAGAAACTGCTTTGTGATTTGTGAATTCATCTCTCAGAGTTACAGGATTCTTTTCATGCAGAAGCTTGGTAGCACTGTTTTTGGGGAATCTGAGAAGGGATAATTTGGATCGCATTGAAGCCTATGGTGACAAAGGAAATATGCTCAGATAAAATATTGTAAGAATCATTCCTAGAAACTCTTTGTGATATGTGAATTTATTTCACAGAGTTACACTGGTCCTTTCATTGAGTAGTTTGCTAACACTTTTTTCATGGAATGTGTTATGGGATATTTCAGAGGGCATGGAAGAATATGATGAAAAAGGAAATATCCTCAGATGAAAACTAGGAAGAAGCTTTCTGTGAAATTGCTTTGTGATGCGTGAATTCATCTCACAGAGTTACACCATTCTGTTCCTGGAGCAGTTTGATAGCCCTGTTTGTGAGTAATCTGAGAAGGGATATTTTGGATCTCATTGAAGCCTGTGGTAACATGGGAACTATGCCCAAATAAAAGCTAGGAAGAAGCTTTCTGAGAAACTTCTTTGTGATGTGTGAATTCATCTCAAGTAGCTACACGATTATTTTCTTGGAAAAGTTTACTAATACTGTTTTTGTGAAATCTGCAATAGGATATTTGGGCATGCCTTGAAGCCTATGGTGATGATGGAAATATCCTCAGACAGAAGCCAAAGAGAAGCTTTCTGAAAAACTTCTTTGTGAAGTGTGAATTCATCTCACAGATTTACACCTTTTGTTTAATGGAGTAATCTGCTAATACTGTTTTGTGGAATCTGCAAAGGGATATTTGAGAGCTCTTTGAGGTCAATGGTGACAAGGGAAATATCTTCAGATTAAAACTAGAAATTTATCTCACAGAGTTACACTGTTCTTTTCATAGAGCAGTGTGTTAACACCGTTTCCTTGGAATCCACAAAGGGATATTTCGGAGTGCATTGAAGTATATGGTGGCAAAGGAAATATCCTCATATAAAAACCAGAAAGAAGCTTTCTCTGAAACTGCTTTGTGATATGTTATTTCCACTCGCAGATTTACACAATACTTTTCATGGATCAGTTTCACCGCACTGTTTTTGTGGAATTTGCAATGGGATATTTCTTAGTGCAATGAACCTTGTGGTGACAAAGGAAACATCCTCAGATAAAAACTAGAAAGAAGCTTTCTGGGAAACTGCTTTGTGGTTTGTGAATTCATCTCACAGAGTTACACCTATCTTTTCATGCAGGAATTTGCTAACACTGCTTCTGCAGAATCTGCCAAATGATATTTGGGAGTACATTGAGTCCTATAGTGAAAAAGATAATATCCTCTGATATTAAATAGAAAGAAGCTTTCTGAGAAACTGCTTTGTGATTTGTGAATTCATCACACCAACTTACATGATTCTTTTCATGGAGCAGTTTAATAGCACTTTATTTGGGGAAACTGAGGAGGGATATTTTGGATCACATTGAAGCCTATGATAACAAACGAAATATCCTCAGATTAAAAACTAGAAAGAAGCTTTCTGCAAAAGTTCTCTGGGATGTGTGAGTTCATAGTTTGCTAACACTGTTTTCTTCGAATCTGCAAAGGGATATTTGGGAACACATGGAGGCTGATGATGGAAAAGAAAATATCCTGAGATAAAACTAGAAGGAAGCTTTCTGAGAAATTTCTATGTGATCCGTGAATTCATTCACACAGAGTTAGCCCTTTGTTTTCTTTGAGCAGCTTGGTAGCACTGTTTTTGTGGGATCTGCAAAGTTATATTCGGGAGCTCCTAGAGGCTTAGGGTTAAAAAGTAAATACCTTCAAGTAAAAACTGAAGAGAAGCTTTTCTAGAAACGGTTTTGTGATGTGTGTATTCATCTCATAGAGTTTAACCTTTTTCTTGGTGAAGCAATTCAGCTTCACTGTTTTTCTGGTACGTGAGAGGACTTATTTGGGATATTTGGGAGTGCATTGAAGCCTATGGTGACAAAGGATATAGCCAAGATTAAAAGCAAAAAGCAGCTTTGTGAGAAACTGCTTCATGACATGGGAATTCATCTCACAGAGTTACACTGTTCTTTCATTGAGCAGTTTGCTAACAATGTTTTTTGTGGAATATGCAAAGGGATATTTGGGTGCACTTTGAGGGCTATAGTGAAAAAGAAAATATCCTCAGATAAACACTAGAAAGAATCTTTCTGAGAACCTTCTTTGTGATGTGTGAATTCATCTCACAGAGTTACACCTAACTTTTCATGGAATCATTTGCTGACATAGTTTTCATGGAATCTGCAAAGGATATTTGGGAGCACATTGTGGCCTATGGTGAAAAATTAAATATCCTCACATAAAAACTAGAAAGAAGCTTTCTGAGAAACTGCTTTGTGATGTGTGAATTTATCTCACTAATATCCAGAATTCTTTTCATTCAGCTGGTTGATAACACTGTTTTCATGGAATCTGCAATAGGATGGTTGGGAGCGCATTGAAGCCTAGGGTGGCAAAGGAAATATCCTCAGATAAAAACCAACAGGAAATTTTCATAGAAACTGCTTTGTGATGTGTGAATTCATCTCACAGAGTTACTCTGTTGTTTTCATGGAGCAGTTTGCTAACACTGCTTTCTTGGTGTCTGCAATGGGATATTTCAGAGTGCATAGAAGCTTAGGGAGACAAAGAAAATATCCTCAGTCAAAAACTAGAAAGAATCATTCTGAGAAACCACGTTGTGATTTGTGAATTAATCTCACACAGTTACATGATTCTTTTCATGGATCAGTTTGATAGCTCTGCGTTTGGGTAATCTAAGAATGGATATTTAGGATCGCATTGAAGTCTACAGTGACAAAGGAAATATCCTAGGATAAAAACTACAAGGAAGCTTTTGGAAAAAATTCTTTGTGTTTTGTGAATTCATCTCACAGAGTTACACCTTTCTTTTCATGAAGCAGTTTACTAACACTGTTTATGTGGAATATGCAAAGGGATATTTGGGAGTGCACTGAGGCCTATAGTGAAAAAGGAAATATCCTCAGATAAAAAACAGAAAGAGCTCGCAGGGAAACTGCTTTTTGATGTGTGAATTCATCTCACAGAGCTACACAGATCTTTTCATTGAGCAGTTTGCTAACACTGTTTCCTTGGAATCTGCAATGGGATATATTGGAATGCATTGAAGCTTATGTTGACAACATAATAATGGTTGACAACATAATTGTTGCATGATTCTTTTCGTGTAACAGTTTGGTAGCAACAGGTTTGGGAAAACAGAGAAGGAATATTTTGGATCTCATTAAAGTCTATGGTGACAAAGGAAACATCGTCTGATAAAAACTAGAAAGAAGCTTTCTGAGAAATTTCTTTGTGATGTGTGAATTCATCTCACAGAGTTACACCTTCCTTTTTATGGCATAGTTTGCTATCACTGTATTCCTGGAATCTGCAAAGGGATATTTGTGAGCACTTTGAGGCCTATAGTGAAAAAGGAAATATCTTCAGATTAAAATGAGAAAGAAGATTTCTGAGAAACTGCTTAGTAATGTGTGAACTCATCTCACAAAGGTACATTGTTATTATCTCTGAGCAGTTTGATAACACTGTTTTCTTGGAATCTGCAATAGAATATTTGGGAGTGCATTGATGTCTACTATGCTAAAGGAAATACCCTCAGATAAAAACCAAAAAGAATCTTTCTGTCAAACTGCTTTGTAATGTGTCAGTTCACCTCAGAGTGTTACACTGTTGCTTTCATTGAGAAGATTGCTAATATATTTTTCCTGGAATCTGCAATGGGATATTCCAGAGCTCATGGAGGAATATGGTGAAAAAGGAAATATTCCCAATTAAAAACTAGAGAGAAGCTTTCTGAGAAACCGCTTTGTTATGTGTCAATTCATCTCACAGAATTACACCATTCTTTCCATGGAGCTGTTTGATAGCACTGTTTTGGGGGAGTCTGAGAAGCAATATTTTGGATCGCATTGAAGCCTATGGTGACAAAGGAAATATCCTCAGATAAAAATAGAAAGAAGCTTTCAAGAAACTTCCTGTGATGCATGTATTCATCTCACAGAGTAACATCATTCTTCTCATGGACCAGTTTGCTAACACTGTTTTGGTGGACTCAACAAAGGATATTCGGGAGCAAGGCCTATATTGAAAAAGGAAATATCCTCAGACAAAAACTAGAAAGCAGCTTTCTGAGAAACTGCTTTGTGATGTGTGAATTCATCTCATAGAGTTCCACCTTTCTTTTAGTGGAGCAGTTGGCTAACACTGTTTTAGTGGAATCTGCAAAGGGGTATTTGTGAGCACTTTGAGGTCTATAGTGAAAAAGGAAATATAGTCAGATAAAAAGTAGAAAGAAATTTTCTGAGAAAGTTCTTTGTGATGCATGAGTTCATCTCACAGAGTTACACCTTTCCTTTCATGGAACCGCTTGCTCACATTGTTTTCATGGAATCTGCAAAGGGATATTTGGGAGTGCATTGACGCCTATGATGAAAGAGGAAATATTCTCACATAAAAATAAAAAAGAAGCTTTCTGTGAAACTGTTTTGTGAGGTCTGAATTCATATCAACGAGTTGCTCTGTTCTTTTCATTGAGAAGTTTGCTAACACTTTTTTTCGTGAAATCTGCAATGGGATATCCTGAGAGCATTGAAGAATATGGAGAAAAGGGAAATATCCTTAGATAAAATCTAGAAAGAGTGATCTGAGAAACAGCTTTGTGGTGTGTGAATTTATCTCACAGAGATACACCAATTCTTTTCATGGAGCAATTTGGTACCACTGTTTTGGGGGATCTGAGAAGGGATATTTTTTATCGCATTGAAGCCTATGCATGACATATAGAAATATAATCAGATGAAAACTAGAATCTTTCTGAGAAACTTCTTTGTGTTCTGTGTATTCATCTCTCGGAGTAACATCTTTCTTTTCAGGGAGCAGTTTGCTAATACTATTTATGTAGAATTTAAAAAGTGATATTTGGAAGCAAGTTGAGACCTATAGTGAAAAGGAAAATATCCTCAGATAAAAACTAGAAGGAACATTTCTGAGAAACTTCTTTGTGATGTGTGATTTCATCTCACAGAGTTACACCCCTCTTTTCATGGAGCAGTTTGCTGACACTGTTTTCGTGGAATCTGCAATAGGATATTTCAGAGTGCATTGAAGCCTTTGGTGACAAATGAAATATCCTCAGACAAAACCCAAAAAGAAGCTTTTTGTGAAACTGCTTAGTAATGTGTCAATTTACCTCACAGAGTTACACTTTATTTTCATGGCATAGTTTGGTACCACTGTTTTTGGGGAATCTGGGAAAGGATATTTTGGATTGCATTGAAGCCTATGGTGACAAAAGAAATACCCTCAGACAAAAACTAGAAAGAAGCTTTCTGAGAAACTGCTTAGTGATGTGTGAATTCATCTCAAAGGGTTACATTGTCTTTTTCATTTAGCAGTTTGCTACCCTTGTTTTCGTGGAATCTGCATTCTGATAGGTTGGAGCACATTGAAGCTTAGGGTGACAAAGGAAATATTCTCAGATAAAAAGTATAAATCAGCTTTCTGAGAAGCTTCTTTGTGATGTATGTAGTCATCTCACAAAGTAACACATTATTTTTCATTGAGCACTTTCCTAACACTGTTTTTGTGGAATCTGCAAAGGGATGTTTGTGAGTGCTTTGAAGCTTATAATGAAAAGGGAAATATCCTCAGATAAAAACGGGAAAGAAGAAATCTGATAAACTGCTTTGTAATGTGTGAATTCATCTCACATAATTACACTGTTGCTTTCATCGAGCAGTTTGATAACACTGTTTTCTGGGAACCTGCAATGGGATATTTGGGAGTGTACTGAAGCCTACGGTTGCAGAGGATGTATTCTCAGATAAAAATCAAAGATAAACTTTCTGTGACACTACTTTGTGTTGTGTAAAATCATCTCACAGTGTTACACCATTCTTTTCATTGAGAAGTTTGTTAACACATTTTTTCTGGAATCTGCAATGGGATATTCGGAAGCACATTGAGGAATATGGTGAAAAAGGAAATATGCTGAGATAAAAACTAGAAAAAAGCTTTCTGAGAAACAACTTTGTGATGTGTGAATTCATTTCACAGAGTTACACCATTATTTTGACAGAGCAGTTTGGTAGCACTTTTATTGGGGTTTCTGAGAAGGGATATTTTCGATCACATTTAAGCATATGGTGACAAAGGAAATATCCTCAGATAATAACTAGAAAGAAACTTTTGAAGAAACTGCACTGTGGTGTGTATATTCATCTCAGAGAATAACACCTTTCTTTTCATGGATCAGTTTCCTAACACTGTTTTCGTGGAACTTACAAAGGAATATATGGGAGCAAGCTGAGGCCTATGGTAACAAAGGAAATATCCTCAGAGAAAAACTAGGAAGTAGCTTTCTGAGCAATTTCTTTGTGATGTGTCAATTCATCTCATAGAGTTACACCTTTCTTTACTTGGAGCAGTTTTCTAACACTGTTTTCATGGAAACTGCAAAAGGATATTTGGGAGCACATTGAAACCTATGGTGAAAAAGGAAATATCCTCAGATAAAAACCAAAATGAAGCTTTCTGAGAGACTGCTTTGGGATGTGTGAATTGGTCCTACAGAATTACACTGTTCTTTTCATTGAGCAGTTTACTAACAATGTGTTAGTGGAATGTGCAATGAGATATTTCGGAGCACATTGAAACTTAGTGTGACAAAGGAAATATCCTCAGGCAAAAACTAGAAAGAAACTTTCTAAGGATCTGCTTTGTGATTTGTGAATTCATCTCACGGGGTTACACGATTCTTTTCTTGGAGCAGTGTGGTAGTACTGTTTCTGGGGAATCTGAGATGGGATACTTTGGATCGCATTAAAGACTATGGTGACAAAGGAAATAAAATCAGATAAATACTAGAAAGAAGTTTTCTAAGAAACTTATTTGTGATGTGTGTATTCATCTCACAGTGTAACACCTTTTTTTCATGGAGAAGTTTGTTAACTCTGTTTTCATGATATCTGCAACAGGATATTTTGTAGGGCATTGAAGCCTTTGGAGACAAAGGAAATACCCTCAGATAAAAGTCAAAAAGAAGATTTCTGAGAAACAGTTTTGTGATTAGTGAATTCATCTCACAGAGTAACAGTGTTCTTTTCATTGATCAGTTTGCAAACACTGTTTTCTAGGAATCTGAAATGGGATATTTCACAGCACATTGAAGCTTATTCTATGAGGAAATATTCTCATAGAAAAGCTAGAAAGAATCTTTCTGAGAAATGGCTTTTAGATTTGTGAATTTATCTCACAGAGTTACACAATTATTTTCATGAAGCAGTTTGGTAGCACTGTTTTGGGGGAATCTGATAATGGATATTTTGGATCATATTGAAGCCTTTGGTGACAAAGGAAATATCATCAGATAAAAACTAGAAAGAATGTTTCTGAGAAAATTGTTTGTGATGTGTGAATTAGTCTCACATGGTTGCACCTTTCTTTTCATGGAGCAGTATGCAAACACTTTTTTCATGGAATCTGCAAAGGGATATTTGGGAGTGCATTGAGGCCTATGGTGAAAGAATAAATATACTCACATAAAACTAGAAAGAAGCTTCCTGAGAAATTGCTTTGTGATGTGTGGGTTCATATTACAGAGTTACACCATTCTTTTCATTGAGCAGTTTGATAACAGTGTTTTCGTGGACTCTGCAGTAGGATCTTTTGGAGCGCATTGAAGCCTCTGGTGATGAAGGAACTATCATCAGAGAAAAACCAAAAAGAAGCTTTCTGTGAAACTTCTTTGTGATGTGTGAATTCATCTCACAAACTTACACCGTTCTTTTCATTGAGAAGTTTGCTAACACTTTTTCGTGGAATCTGCAATGGGATATTCAGGAGCGCATATAGGAATATGGAGAAAAAGGAAATATCCTCAGATAAAAACTGTTAAGAAGCCTACTGAGATGAAGCTCTGTGATGTGTGAATTCATTACTCAGAGTTACACCATTCTTTTCATGGAGCACTATGGCAGCTCTATTTTTGGGGAATCTGCAATAGTATATTTGGGAGTGCCTTGAAGCCTATTTTGACAAAGGAATTATCCTCAGACAAAAACCAAAAAGAAGCTTTCTGAGAAACTGCTTTGTGATGTGTGAATTCACCTCATCAATTTACACCTTTCTTTTCATGGAGCAGTTGGCTAACACTATTTTCTTGTAATATGCAAAGAAATATTTGGGAGTGCATTGAGGCCCATGGGGAAAAAGCAAATATCTTGCAACAAAAACTAGAAAGAAGCTTTCTGAGAAGCTGCCTTGTGATTCGTGAATTCATCTCACAGAGTTACACCATTCTTTTCATGGAACAGTTTGGTAGCACTGTTTTGGGGGAATCTGAGAAGGGATATTTTGAATCGCATTGATGCCTATGCAGACAAAGGAAATATAATCCGATAAAAACTAGAAAGAAAATTTCTGAGAAACTTATTTGTGGTGTGTGTATTCATATCACAGAGGAAAAATTTATTTTTATGTAGCAGTTTGTTAACTCTGTTTTCATGGAATCTACAAAGTGATATTTGAGAGCTAGTAGACAAGTATGGTTAAAAAGGAAATATCCTCAGATAAAAACCAGAATGAAGGCTTCTGAGAAACTTCTTTGTGCTTGTATATTCATCTCAAAGAATAACATCTTTCTTTTCATGGAGGAGTTTGCTAACACTGTTTTCTTGGAATCTGCAATGGGATATTTAAGAACGCATTCAAGTTTACGGTGACAAAGGAAATATCCTCAAATAAAAACTACAAAGAAATTTTCTGAGACAGTTTCTTGTGATGTATGAATTCATTCCAAAAGTTACACCTTTTCTTTCATGGAGCAATTTGCTAACACCGTTTCCATGGAATATGCAAAGGTATATGTGGGGGCGCATTGAGGCCTATGCTGAAAAAGCAAATATCCTCAGATAAAAACTATAAGAAACATTCTAAGAAGTTGCTTTGTGATATGTCAATTTACTGCAAAGAGTTGCACTGTTCTTTTCATTGAGAAGTTTGTTAACACTGTTTTCGTGGGGATATTTGGAAGCACATTGAGGCCTATAGTGAAAAAGGATATATCCCCAAATAAAAACTAGAAAGAAACATTATCAGAAACTGCTTCATGATGTGTAAAATCATCTCACAGAATTACACCATTCTTTTCATGGAGCAGTTTGGTAACACTCTTTTTGAGGAATCTGAGAAGGGATATTTGGATGACATTGAAGAGGATGGTGACAAGGGAGATATCCTCAGGTAAAAACTAGAAAAAACCTTTCTGAGAAACTTCTTTGTGATGTGTGTATTCATCTCACACAGTAACAACCTTCTTTCCATGGAGCAGTTTGCTAACACTGTTTTTGTGGAATCTGCAAAGTGATATTTGGGAGTGCATTGAGGCCTACGGTGACAAAGGAAATATCCTCAGATAAAAACTAGAAAGAAGCTTTCTGAAAAACTTCTTTGTGATATGAGAATTCATCTCACAGAGTTACACCCTTATTTTCTTGTAGCAATTTGCTAACACTGATTTCATGAAATCTGGAATAGGATATTTGGGAGTGTGTCGAACCCTATGGTGATAAAGTAAATGTCCTCAGAGAAAAACCAAAATCAAACTGCAGTGGAATATTTTGGAGTGCATTGAAACTTATGGTGACAAATAAAATATCCTCAGGTAAAAACTAGAAAGAAGCTGTCTGAGCAACTGCTTTGTGATTTGTGAATTAAACTCACAGAGTTACACGATTCTTTTCATGGAGCAGTTTATTAGCCCTGTTTTTGGGGAATCAGAGAAGAGATATTTTGGATTGTATTGAAGCCTACATTGACAAAGGAAATATCCTCAAATTAAAAACTGGAAAGAATCTTTCTGAGAAAGTTCTTTGTGATGTGTGAATTTATCTCGCCAAGTTACACCTTTCTTTTCATGTAGCCATTTGCTAACACTGTATTTGTTGAATTTGCAAAGGGATATTTGGGAATGCACTGAAGCTTATGATGAAAAGCTAAATATCTTTAGATAAAAACTAGAAAGCAGCTTTCTGAGAATCTGCTTTGTGTGTTGTGAGTTCCTCTCAGAGTATTACACTG
The DNA here is from genome assembly GCF_002776525.5 of Piliocolobus tephrosceles. Lineage (NCBI taxonomy): Eukaryota > Metazoa > Chordata > Mammalia > Primates > Cercopithecidae > Piliocolobus > Piliocolobus tephrosceles. Next base: position 68,370,485 of record NC_045452.1, read on the forward strand.
TTCTTTTCATTGAGCCGTTTGCTAACACTCTTTTCATGGAAACTGCAAAGAGATATTTTAATGTGCATTGAGGCCTATAGTGAAAAAATAAATATGCTCAGATGAAAAATAGAAAGAAGCTTTTCTTAGAAACTATTTTGTGATGTGTGAAACATCTCACAGAGGTACATGATAGTTTTCATGGATCCCTTTGGTAGCACTGTGTTTGTGGAATCTGAGAAGGGATATTTTGGATCGCATGGAAGCCTATGGTGACAAAGGAAATATCCTCAGATAAAAACCAGAAAGAAGCATTCTGAGAAAGTTCTTCATAATGTGTGAATTAATCTCACAGAGTTACAACTTTCTTTTCATGGAGCAGTTTGCTAACTCTGTTTTCACAGATTCTGTTAAAGGACATATGGGAGCACATTGAGGCATATGGTGAAAAAGAAATATCCTGAGAACAAATCAAGAAAGGAGCTTTCTGAGCAACTGCTTTTTGATGTGTGAATTCATCTCACGGTGTTACATGGTGAGCGGTTTCCTAACACTGTTTTATTGGATACTTCAATGGGATATTTTGGAGCATATTGAAGCTTATGGTGACATAGTAAATATCTTCATAGAAAAAGTAGAAATAAGCATTCTTAGAAACCGATTTGTGATGTGTTAATTCATCTCAGAGAGTTACACAATTCTTTTCATTAATCAGTTTGGTAGCACTCTTTTTGGGGAATCTCAGAAGGGATAATTTGTATTGTCTTGAAGCCTATGGTGACAGAGGAAATATCCTCAGGTGGAAGTTAGAAATAAGCTTTCTGAGAAAGTTTTTGTGATGTGTAAATTCACCTCACAGAGTTACACTGTTCTTTTCATTGAATAGTTTGCTAACACTGTTTTCTTGGAAAGTGTAATGAGAAAATATGCAGGGCATTGAAGATTATGGTGACAAAGGAAATATTCTCAAACAAAAAACTACAAAGAAGCTTCCTGAGAAATGTCTTTGTGATGCATAAATTCACCATACAGAGTTACACGATTCTTTTCATGGAGCAGTTTGGTAGCAATGTTTTTGGGGAATCTGAGAAGGGATATTATGGATCACACTTAAGTCTATGTTGAAAAAAGAAATACCCTCAGATAAAAACTACAAAGAAGCATTTGAGAAAGTTCTTTGTGATGTGTGAATTCATCTCACAGACTTACACTTTTCTTTTCATGGAGCCGTTTGTTAACACTGTTTTAATGTAATCTTCAAACGTATATTTGGAAGCATCTTGAGGACTATGGTAAAAAACTAAATATCTTCAGATAAAATTAGAAAGGAGTTTTATGAGAAACAGCTATGTGATGTGTGAATTCATCTCTCAGTGTTACATTGCTCTTTTCCTTGAGCAGTTTGCTAACACTATTTTCGTGGAATCTGCAAAGGGATATTTGGGACTGCATTGATGACTATAGTGAAAAAGGAAATATGGTCACATAAAAAGTAGAAAGAAGCTTTATGAGAAACTGCTTTGTGATATGTGAATTCATTTCACAGAGTTGCACTGTTCTTTTCATTGAGCATTTGATAACACTGTTCTCATGGAATTTGCAATGGTATCCTTCATAGTGCATTGAAATTTATGGTGGCAAAGTAAATAACAGATACAAACTAGAAATAAACTTTCTGAGAAACTGCTTTGTGATGTTTGAATTCATCTCATAGAGTTACACTGCTCTTTTTATTGAGCAGTTTTCTAACACAGAATTCTTGGAATCTGCAGTGGGATATTTTGGAGTGCATCAAAACTTATCGTGGCAAAGGAAATATCCTCTGAAGAATACTTGAAAGAAGCTGTCTGAGAAACTGCTTTGTATTGTGGGAATTCCTCTCACTGAGTTACACCACTCTTTTCATGGAGCAGTTTGGTAGCACGGTTTTTGGCGAATCTGAGAAGGGATACTATGAATTGCATTAAAGCCTATGGTGACAAAGGGAATACCCTCAGATAAAAACTAGAAATAAGCTTTCTGAGAAATTTCTTTTTGATATGTGAATTCATCTTATAGAGTTACGATATTCGTTTCATGGATCAGATTGGTAAAACTGGTTTTGTTGAAATTGAGAAGGGATATTTTGGATCGCACTGACGCCTATGCTGACAAAGGAAATATCCTCAGATAAAAACTAGAAGTAAGCTTTCTGAGAAATTTCTTGTGATGTGTGGATTCATCTTGGGTTACACCTTTCTTTTCATGGAAAAGTTGCTAACACTGTTTTTGGGAAATCTTCAAAGGGATATTTGTGAGTGCCTTGAGGCCTACGGTGAAAAAGGAAATATCCTCCAATAAAACCAATAAGAAACTTTCTGTGAAACTCTTTCATGATGGTTGAATCCGTCTCACAGAGTTACACATTTCTTTTCTTATAGCTGCTTGCTAACACTGTTTGCGTGGAATCTACAATAGGACATTTGGGAGTGTGTTGATGCCTGTGGTGACAAACGAATTATCCTCAGACAAAAACCAAAAAGAAGGTTTCTGTGAAACTACTTTGTGAAGTGTGAATTCATCTCACAGAGTTATACCTTTCATTGCATGGAACAGTTTGGCAGCACTGATTTTGAGGAATCTGAAAATGGATAGTTTAGATTTCACTGAAGCATATGGTGACAAATAAGATATCCTCAGTAAAAAACTAGAAAAAAGCTTTCTGGCAAACTTCTTTGTGATGTGTCTGTTCATCTCACAGAGTAACACCTTTCATGTCATGGACCATTTGCAAACATTGCTTTTGTGGAATCTAGAAAGGGATATTTCGGAGTGAGTTGAGGCCTGTTGTGGAAAGGAAATATCCTCGTGTAAAAGGTAGATAGAATCGTTGTTAGAATCTGCTTTATGATGTGTGAATTCATCTCACAAAGTTACACTGCTGTTTTTATTAAGCAGTTTGCTAACACTCTTTCCTTGGAATCTGCAAGGGGATATTTTCGAGTATTTTTAAAGGAAATATCCTCATATAAAAATTAGAGAAATGGCTTTTTGATGTGTTGCTTCATCTCAGAGTTACACTATTCTTTTCATAAATCAGTATTGTAGAACTGTTCTTGGGGAATCTGTGAAGGGATATTCATGAGTGCAATGAGGAATATGGTGAAAAAGGAAATTTTTTATCCTCATAAAAAAATAAGAAAAAAGATTGCTGTGAAACTGCTTTGTGATGTGTGAAATCATCTCACAGAGTTACACCATTGTTTCCATTGAGAGAACAAGGCTTCAGTCCATCAAACCTCTCAGAGCTAAAGGAGGAATTACGTACCCAGCGCAAAGAAACTAAAAATCTTGAAAAAAGAGTGGAAGAATTGACAGCTAGACTACTTAATGCAGAGAAGATCATAAACGAAATGACAGAGATGAAAACCATGACACGAGAAATACGTGACAAATGCACAAGCTTCAGTAACCGACTCGATCAACTGGAAGAAACAGTATCAGCGATTGAGGATCAAATGAATGAAATGAAGCGAGAAGAGAAACCAAAAGAAAAAAGAAGAAAAAGAAATGAACAAAGCCTGCAAGAAGTATGGGATTATGTCAAAAGACCAAATCTACGTCTGATTGGGGAGCCTGAAAGTGAGGGGGAAAATGGAACCAAATTGGAAAACACTCTTCAGCATATCATCCAGGAGAACTTCCCCAACCTAACAGGGCAGGCCAACATTCAAATTCAGGAAATACAGAGAACGCCACAAAGATACTCCTCCAGAAGAGCAACTCCAAGACACATAATTGCCAGATTCACGAAAGTTGAAATGAAGGAAAAAATCTTAAGGGCAGCCAGAGAGAAAGGTCGGGTTACCCACAAAGGGAAGCCCATCAGACTGACAGCAGATCTCTC